>NC_086317.1:87040963-87345606 GCF_036172605.1 Pelobates fuscus | reverse complement strand
AATCCCGATTGTCTTGCAAGATCCATTGGTGATGGCTACTATAGTTTTATTTAAATATATAAACCTCCTGAGAGCAAAAAGCCATAATTATGTATTAAATTAAATTGAATAGAGTAAATTGAATTAAATGAAAGGGGCAAAAGAAAACCCCTCGTTGAGACCAAGAAGTTGTGATGTTTTAAGCCTAAAAATCCATCTAGACTCCCTATGTCTTAGTATTCGATCATAGTTTCAACGTCTCGGATGTCTCTTGACCCACTCCAGGCCACAAAACTTCAAATTACTAGGATCACCCTGATGGTGTTTCTTAAGATGTCTTGAGATGGGTGTCTCAAGGCGATTTTTTAGGAGATCTTACGTGCTCCATAATCCTTTTTTTAAAGGCTCTGAATGTCTTACCTACGTATTTTTGTCCGCAGGAACAGGATAAGTATACCAGGCCCTTTGTGTTGCAATTGAAAACGTTTTTAATTTTTATTGAGCCCTGACCTGTGCTGTCACTCACTATTTTGGATTCTTTAGAGATATATTTACAGGCCATGCGCCTGCCACAGCTATAGGAGCCACATGGTGGACTGCCCAACCAAGTATCTTTCAACTGTGGTTTTATGGACAGATGGCTGGGCATTCTCTAAAAGAGATAACAATGTGGTTAGACATTGATAGTCCTTAGGTGTAAGACCCAGATCTCTTGCTTTTTTCTCATTTCGTATAGAGTGAAATTTATGTAGAGCAAGTTTACGGACAAAAAGATTAAGATCTTTGATCCATTCAAACCTATCAAAAAAAGGAGTTGTACAAAAGAAAGGCCACGTTCAAGAACATTAATTTGATCTTGGGTTAGTATACAAGAAGACAGATTAATGACCTGGGATTTAGGATGAGTTGGTTCTAATGTTTGAATACTATTTAATATCTGTTTCTTCTTCCCCCTCCTCTTCCCCCCATTGGGGTTCGGGTTTGATACCTCGTACGCTGGCTTGGGAATTCTGAAAATCTCAGATTTACTTCTGAATATGGGGGGTGCTCAATCAATTTCTTGGACATCACCATCTCTATTAATGAGGATGGGACACTCCACTCTACTCTTTTTAGGAAACCGACCGCTACGAATTCCCTCCTGCACTAGAGAAGTTGCCATCCAAGGCCCCTCAAGGAGGGGATTCCGGTTGGCCAATATCTTCGTCTCCGTAGAAACTGCAGCGATGTTGCTGATTTTAAAGTGAAAGCGAGTCAACTTAGAACTTACTTTAAGGAGAAAGGCTACCCAAGCTGCTGCCTCAAAAAGGCATATAAAAGAGCTCTTGAAACTGAAAGAAATGAACTTCTCTGTGACCATCCTACTAACAGAGAGTCAAAGAATAGAGGTAATATTCGTATGATTGCTACATATGATACGGGATGGTCTGAAGTGAGGAAGTGTCTCGATAGATTCTGGCCGATTCTTTTGAATGATGTACATTTAAAAGAGGTCTTAGGCCCACGCACCAACATCACTGCTAGAAGAGGGCGCAATATTCGCGACCTGCTAGTGCCCAGCCATCTGTCCATAAAACCACAGTTGAAAGATACTTGGTTGGGCAGTCCACCATGTGGCTCCTATAGCTGTGGCAGGTGCGTGGCCTGTAAATATATCTCTAAAGAATCCAAAATAGTGAGTGATAGCACAGGCCAGGGTTCAATAAAAATTAAAAACTTTTTCAATTGCAACACAAAGGGCCTGGTATACTTATTATCCTGTTCCTGCAGACAAAAATATGTAGGTAAGACATTCAGAGCCTTTAAAGAAAGGATTATGGAGCACGTAAGATCTCCTAAAAATCGCCTTGAGAGTGGGTCAAGAGACATCCGAGACGTGGAGACTATGATCGACTACTAAGACAGAGGGAGTCTAGATGGATTTTTAGGCTTAAAACATCACAACCTCTTGGTCTCAACGAGGGGTTTTCTTTTGCCCTTTTCATCTAATTCAATTTACTCTATTCAATTTAATTTAATACATAATTATGGCTTTTTTGCTCTCAGGAGGTTTATATATTTAAATAACACTATAGTAGCCATCACCAATGGATCTTGCAAGACAATCGGGATTAATGTGACCCTTTAATTTAATTTAATGTAATTTATTTTAATTTTATCTTATTCTATTTTGTCTTTTTTGGTTTGTTTGTTGTCGTTCTTTTGATTGATATAACTTTAATTTTACCTGCCTGTCTATCACTTTATTACTTCATTACCTTTCTACTATATGTCCCTTTTCTTTCCCCTCTCCATTTTTCTCTCTAGGTTATTTGCTGTTTTCTCACTTCTGACTATTCACACTACTCCTATATTGTCAATTGATTTTGTATACTGCATCAAAAGTCTATGACATTGGGAGTTTATTACGTTTGTGTAGCAGTACTTACCCTCTCCAGGGGCCGGCCGGGGTCCTCTCTTCTCGCCGCGTGCGGTCCTTCTCCTGCAGGAGCCGCACGCGGCTCGTCCGACGACGTGATCAGGAAGGCGGGCAGTGACCGCGAGAAGCGGTCACGTGTCCCGCCTGACACTAAGAGCACACCGCGTATCTCGGGCATGCTCTTAAAGGGACAGTGGGAGACAAAATCTGAATCAGTCTCCCATTGGCCCCTGTCATGCCACGTTCCCCATACACTCACGTTTTGGGGGCGTGGATATGACAGGGGCCAATCAAAGTGAACACTAGGGTATTTATACTCACCTGTTTCCTTTGTACCTTGCCCTATTGTGGTTTCTGTTCAGTTCCCTTTAGTGCTTGTATCGTTCAGTTGGTTTTTTGGTGCTCGACCTTGGCTTTGTCCCTGACTCCGTTCTCTCTTTATCCTTGCTTGTCTATCCGCCGGTTTGCTCTCCTGTGTACCAGTCCCTGGCTTGTTCTACTTTACGCTGTCTCTCCGTTCTCTTGACCTCGGCTTGTTCTGGACTCTGTCTTTTCTTGTACTCGTCTAAGTCCGGCCATTCTAAGGTCCGGTAAGACGAATCCTGTTTTCTTGTCTCTTGACTATCTGGACTATTCCTGCGTGTTGGGGTATATTACCGTGACATTACGATAGGGCCATGGACCCCGCAGGTTTAGGACAACAGATGGCCACTCATGAGGCTAGATTTGCTGAACAGGATCACCGTATGGATCAAATGTCTCAAGCCATCCAGACACTTTTATCCAGAACAGCTCCGGTACCTGTACCTGCGCCTCCTGTAACCCCTGTTCCAGACACAGCTTATATGCCTAATGCTTCAGCACATCTAACCCCGCCACCTAGGTATGGAGGGGACGCTAAGACATGTAGGGGATTCCTTAATCAAGTGGAATTCCACTTTGAAATGTACCCACGTTCATTTCCCACTGATAGAGCTAAGGTGGGTTTTCTTATGCACCAGCTTACTGATAAAGCACTTGAATGGACAAATCCTATTTGGGAGGCTAATGGACCTATGGTACATGATTTCAATAGCTTCCTCACGGCTTTTCGTAGAACATTTGACACGACTAAAAGGTCAAAAAATGCCGCCAGGGCGTTAATGAGAATTAAGCAAGGATCTAAATCTGTAGCCAATTATGCTATTCAGTTCCGTACCCTTGCTTCACAGGTAGATTGGACTAACAATGGGCTTACTACTGCGTTCATGGAAGGCCTATCTGAAACTATGTTGGATGAGGTAGCAGCTAAGGACCTTCCTGTACCGCTAGAGGACCTTATTGACTATCTCATCGATATAGATAACAGGATCCGTGACAGGTTATATACCAAGTCCAGAAATAGACGCTTTGTCCCCGTTAATTCACCTAGAGCTGAGACTCCCGAGGGATCTAAAGGGTCAGAGGAGGAACCCATGCAGTTAGGGGTTGCTAAACTTACTGACGCCGAAAAACTTTATAGGAGAAAGGAGGGACTTTGTCTTTATTGTGGTAGGAGGGGCCATATGAGACAAGAATGTCCCATGCGTCCGGAAAACTATCGCACCTAAGACCGTATAGAGGACAGGCCTTGGGTGTGACATCAGAGTCCTCACATTTGGCTCTTAATAAATTTCTTCTCCCTGTTTCCCTGCACCTTGGTAGAAACTGCATAGCAGGGAATATACTAGCCCTGGTTGATTCCTGAGTGGCCGAAAACTTTATAGATTCCGGTTTTGTTAAGGAGAATAACATACCCACTAGAGAGAAGAAGACACCCTTGGCCGTTGAGGCCATAGATGGTAGACCATTATGCTCTCCAGTTATCATACATGAAACTGTACCACTACATATGTCTACAGGGGTGTTACACTCTGAAACCATTCGGTTTCAGATCATTACTTCTCCTTCCTCTCACCTTGTGTTAGGGTATCCTTGGTTGCGTACTCATAATCCCACTATTGACTGGGAGTCAGGACAAATAGTATCTTGGAGTGAGGCTTGCCAAGAGTCTTGTATTGTTAAAATCACCCCTTTGAATTCTACTAATATTCCTCCCGTGTCTACTGTTATACCCCCTCAGTACTTGTCTCTTAAATCTGTTTTTGATAAAAGGGAGGCTGAAAAGTTGCCACCTCACAGACCTTACGACTGCGCTATTAATTTACTACCTGGTACTATGCCTCCCAAAGGGAGAATATATCCTTTGTCTCCTCAGGAGAATCTTGTTATGGAGGAATATATTAAGGAATCTTTACAAAAGGGATTTATAAGAAGATCCTCTTCCCCGGCAGGGGCTGGTTTCTTCTTTGTATCCAAGAAAGATGGCGAATTAAGGCCTTGTATTGACTACAGGGGCCTAAATAAAATCACCGTCAAAAATGCGTACCCCATACCTTTGATCACGGAACTATTTGATAGGCTTAAACATGCCACGGTTTTTACTAAATTGGACCTTAGGGGTGCTTACAATCTCATACGTATCAAAAAGGATCACAAATGGAAGACCGCATTCAATACCAGGAGTGGTCATTACGAATATACTGTGATGCCCTTTGGTCTTTGTAACGCCCCAGCAGTTTTTCAAGAATTTATTAATGATGTCCTACGTCAGTACATACACACATTCGTAATAGTATACTTGGACGACATATTAATTTATTCAACTGATTTACAGACTCATCACATGCATGTTAAATTAGTGTTGAGGACTCTTCTTGTTAACGGTCTATATTGTAAACTCGAAAAATTTTCATTTGATCAATCAGAAGTCCAATTCTTGGGTTATATAATCTCTGCAAAGGGTTTTCGTATGGATCCCAAGAAACTTTCTGTCATCATGGAATGGCCTCTACCTCAGGGTTTGAAAGCCATTCAGCATTTTCTGGGTTTTTCAAATTATTATAGGTGCTTTATTAAAGGGTTTTCTGCCATTGTAGCACCTATAACCAGAATGACCAAAAAGGATGGTAATACTCATGTCTGGAAACCAGAAGCACTTGAGGCCTTTGAATTCCTGAAAGCTTCATTCGCTTCTGCCCCTATTTTACAGCATCCTGTCCCTTCCCTACCCTTTATTCTTGAAGTTGATGCTTCTGATATTGGGGTAGGTGCTGTCTTGTCTCAAAGAGATTCACCTGAAAAGCCGTTGCACCCTTGTGGCTTCTTTTCCAGACAGATGTCCAAAGCAGAAAAGAATTATGATGTAGGCAATCGCGAGCTCCTTGCTATAATTTTGGCACTCAAGGAATGGAGACATCTACTAGAAGGTACTAGGGATCCCATCCTCATTTTCACGGATCACAAAAACCTCTCCTACCTTAGTGAAGCAAAAAGATTTTCTTCGAGGCAGGCCAGGTGGTCTCTATTTTTGTCTCGTTTCAATTACATAATCACATACAGACCAGGTGATCGTAACACTAAAGCAGACGCTCTGTCCAGACAATTCGAAACTGCTGACAAACTAGAAATTGATGTTACCCCTGTCAAAATAATAGCTACTACTTTTCTATCAATTTCTTCTTCCCTCTTACAAGCTATACAGGCTAAACAAAACATGGCACCTGGAGAGAGGCCTGCTGATAAACTGTTGATATCCCCGAGAGACGGGACATTATGTCATTGTATCATGACACAAAACTGCTGGACACCCTGGTATTTCTAAAACGTTATCAGCAGTTTCTAGATATTTCTGGTGGGCTTCCTTACTCAAGGACGTCACCGATTACACAAATGCTTGTACTACTTGTGCCAGTATGAAGTCCTCCCACAGAGTTCCTTGTGGGTTGTTGCATCCGTTGCCCATACCCGAGAGGCCTTGGTCCAATTTATCCATGGATTTTATTGTTGAATTGCCCCCTTTGAATGGTAAAACTGTCATCCTGATGATAGTGGATCGTTTTTCTAAGATGGCTCATTTTGTGTCTCTTGTCAAGTTGCCCTCGTCCAAGGAACTTACCTCTGTCTTCGCCAGGGAGGTGTTTCGGTTGCATGGTATTCCCACTTCGATCGTGTCCGATAGGGGTAGCCAGTTTATTTCCAGATTCTGGAAAGCATTTTGTTCAGAGATGGGTATTTCTCTCTCGTTTTCTTCCCGCTTACCACCCCCAGTCTAATGGAGCTGCTGAACGTGCCAACCAATCTCTAGAGCAGTATCTTCGTTGTTTCGTATCCCACCATCAGAACAATTGGGCTGACCTTCTTCCTTGGGCTGAGTTTGCTCGTAATAACGCTGCTCATGAATCCTCCGGTAAAAGCCATTTTTACGTTATTTATGGCCGGCATCCTGTGGTTCTTCCAGCTGCATTCTCCTTACAGGGCATGCCAGCTCTGGATGAACATTTGGCTGGTTTACGTAATACTTGGGAGCAGGTTCAGTGTTCTTTGGTGGATTCCGCTGCTCGCCAGAAGGTTCAGGCAGCCAAGCATCGCAGGGCGGCTCCATCCTATGCCGTGGGGGACCGGGTTTGGCTTTCTACTCGCAATATTCGCCTTCGTGTGCCTTCTATGAAGTTGGCTCTTCGTTTTATTGGTCCTTTTTGTATCTTGCATGTGGTTAATCCTGTTTCGTATGCCTTGGATCTTCCTAGGTATCTACGCATTCCTAACGTATTTCATACCTCCTTGTTAAAACCCCTCCTGTGCAACCGTTATACCCGGCATGTTCCTCCTCCCCCTCCAGTTTCTGTGGAGGGCCATTAGGAATTTGAAGTGGCCGCTATACTCGACTCTCGTTTTCTTCGGGGTCGCCTCCAATATCTGGTACATTGGAAGGGCTATGGGCCTGAGGAACGCAGTTGGATTTCCGCTGACGCTGTTCACGCTCCTCGCCTTGTGCGTTCTTTCCACTCTCGCTTTCCTGCTAGGTCTGCTCCTCCCCACCCGGTGGGCGTGTTTTCAGGGGGGGGTACTGTAGCAGTACTTACCCTCTCCAGGGGCCGGCCGGGGTCCTCTCTTCTCGCCGTGCACTGTCCTGCTCCTGCACGGACGCGCGGCTCGTCCGACGATGTGATCAGGAAGGCGGGCAGTGACCGCGAGAAGCGGTCACGTGTCCCGCCTGACACTAAGAGCGCGCCGCGTGTCTCGGGCGCACTCTTAAAGGGACAGTGGGAGACAAAATTAGAATCAGTCTCCCATTGGCCCCTGTCATGCCACGTTCCCCATACACTCACGTTTTGGGGGCGTGGATATGACAGGGGCCAATCAAAGTGAATACTAGGGTATTTATACTCACCTGTTTCCTTTGTACCTTGCCCTATCGTGGTTTCTGTTCAGTTCCCTTTAGTGCTTGTATCGTTCAGTTGGTTTTTTGGTGCTCGACCTTGGCTTTGTTCCTGACTCCGTTCTCTCTTTATCCTTGCTTGTCTATCCGCCGGTTTGCTCTCCTGTGTACTCCTGGCTTGTTCTACTTTACGCTGTCTCTCCGTTCCCTTGACCTTGGCTTGTTCTGGACTCTGTCTTTTCTTGTACTCGTCTAAGTTCGGCCATTCTAAGGTCCGGTAAGACGAATCCTGTTTTCTTGTCTCTTGACTATCTGGACTATTCCTGCGTGTTGGGGTATATTACCGTGACAGTTGTAAATCTGAAGTGCTATACAGTATAACAATCTCCCCCTAGGGGGCGCCTGAGAGAACAAACTGATGATGTAGTTACACTGTCGGGTTGAAGGGTGTTGCGCGCATACGTGGTGATATTCTTACACGCATGCGCAACCTCTTCTGTGATCTGATCTTTTGGACGTCCCACTGCTGAACCGCATTGGCGGTTGAAACAATGTCCCAGCCCACTAATTGAAAGTGGTTTTTGGCGGCAGGTCTACATAAGGAGAAGGGGGGTAAGTGGATCATCCCTGTGTACTTGTGCCCTTGAGAAAGGCGAATATTATCGCCGAAACGCGCGTTGGGCTATGGGTGTGTTTTTTCACATTTTTGCAGACTGTTTCCATGTAGCCTGTTATTACTTAACACGCTACATTTAGGCAGGGATTCTCTTTTTTTGCCGGCTGAATCTCTGCTCTCATCTCCACACAGTCTATATGGAGCAATAAGAACCCTTATATTTCCTACCTTTATTTAATTTATCTACTCCTCTCTGTCCTTTTGATTTACTCATCTTTTGTGATACTTATAGGGCCAGTTTAGTCCGAGTGAGTTTATCAGGTAATAGGACTTTGATTTATACTATAGAATTTGGTTATATAGGAGATCTATGGGTTCTTGTATGTCTATGATTCTATTTATCTGCATCAATCTGGATATATTTCAGCTATTCTCCTGCATACGATTAGTTGCTATTTTTTTAGCCACTCTGCTACTTTGAGTGATTTACTTGCAAAGTATCTTTCTTTATCACAACTCAGTGTATGTTCAATTAAGCTGGAGTATATTCCCTAATTTTCTTCCATATTGATTGGCTAAACAGTCTGGTGTATTTTAGACACTTGGTGCTGACTTTTTAATTAATACATTTTTTACTACCATTAAAACTTTATTATTATTTTTTTTGTACCTTGTCTGTGATACAGTCTTTTTACAAGGTTTATATATAGTGCTCTATTGGGGGTAATGGTCTTGATGGGATTTGGTTTCTGTTTAGGAATGCTTCTCCCTCATTTCCTTAATTTTTGCACTCATTTTTAGCCCAAGACAAAAAACAAAGTCTAACAAAAAAATAATGAGCACTTGTAATTTGGATGATATATTGGCCAAAAAAAACAAGCCATTTTTAATCCGCTGCAATTTTGCGTTCACAAACTTTTGTGTACGATAAACTCTAGGAAATACAACACATAATCTATGCTAATTGATTAACAACAAATACTTAACGTTAATGTACCATGTAATAAAAATCTGTATTTTTTTACATCTTCTGTATTTTATGATTTGTTCGTGCAATCTAAAATCCATTTAGGTTTGTCTGTCAGGGTAAAATTCAGTTTATGAATAATTTTTCTTTTTTTTTTTAGATTAATTTATTTATACCAAAATATTTACAGTGCTTTAAATCAACACCTTATCCAAGTATGCTGCATGGGCCAGGAATACGCATACCTTGTGCAAACAAAGGTAAAAATACAAATACTAGTCAAGGTAAATATTATTCATAAGTATTGACAGGTAGGTGTTTTTGGGATAGGTATGAAATGGTATATTAGCAGTAAAGGAAAAAATGTATATATTAGAAGAGCAGGATAAAGCTTAGTTTAAAAAAACTGGTATATCGCTTTTTTCATTGTAATAACATACACTACAGTCAGTGGTCTACTGATATGACTCCTTCTTGGAAAATCCCCCACTGAGACGCTGGGTAGAAGAAGTGGAAGCGACGTGGAAATTCGAAGACATGAAAGCAATCACCCCAAGGCAAAGGGACCGCTACACACAACACTGGTTCCACTGGCTATGCCACACCATATCAGACCCCTTCCAAAGCCGCCTCACAGCAAACACCCCCGAGATTAATGAATGAGAAAGAGACAGACCCAGACGGGGGTCCGGGAGGCCCGGGTGCTGGGAGGAACGGGACGGTGACAGGGGACTAGATAACTGACCACCAACCCACAACCCCCTCACCCACCTCTCCAGGACACTTCCACACACACTAACACACTCAAACAATTGACCTCAGACACAAGAGAAGGCCACACTACCGGACGAAGAGAAGGAGACACATAATACAACCGCAACCACCCGCTAAGACGATACCCGCATGACATAACCAACCCCACACAACACAAACACCAGGGAACAATCCGAGAGACTAAAGCGAACAAGTACGAACCGAACAAGACAAGACAGCGCAACAGAAACACCCTCAAACCTCCGACACGAACCACACGCAACACGCTAACTATGTCAGATGATAAAGATGCAAATGATATGATCAAACCGCCTCTGCGCAGGCAACTAAACATTATGATTGATGCAATGAGAAACACGCCTCTGCGCGGGCAACTAAATGTTATGATTAAATACAATCGTAAACCACGCCTCTGACATGATACCAATAAAGATATTTAAAACAAGTACCAAGTGTACTACAAATCTTTATATACAGTGCCAACGATGTGCCCAGTCCTGGTGGCACTAACCATTTCTCAAACCTCCACATATAATACGTACAATAGGTGTGTGTGCTTTTTATCGAATGCTATATAAGTCATAAACAAAACGAAAAATAATTCACTCACTTGCCTTTCATGGTGCTGAATTATTCTGCTACTATATACAATACTTTACCTGTAGTTTATATAGAGGTATGGGGCAAATTAGCTGTACTACTTCCTTTGTAAACCTTAGGAATCCCATAGAATGCCCATTTTGTGAAAGCACCCCGGAGTGGTGCGAAACGCGTCCAGGGCTCCTCTAATCTTTCTTTAGGGTCGGCTTCTTTGGTGGTCTCTCCTCTGTACAGCAGCTGCAGGTGGTCCCATGCTCAGGTTTTGGACTTTTTATACTTTGTTCACTCACAACTTTTTTCATTTTCACATTCTTGGACCAATATAGCATATGAGAACTGCTGTTCTAGTATCTTGCCATATGTATTTTCTTTATTGACTATAATAAATGCACATTCTTTTTCTACAATTTTATCCTGATGTTTTTTTGGGCATTCCCTATGAATGTGGATCAACAAACGTGTCCTGTGTGAAATCATTTGATTATTGTGAGGATTCCAGCACCGAGAAGGTAACCCTGTTATTGCACCTATTGAACTGTCATAAGTATAATGAAAACCAGTATATCCATGCTTATTTAATTTTGGAGTTGTGGCTACATATTTTTCGTGAGTGAGGGATTTTCTTCACTTACTTTTCTGCCTTTTTACTATTAGGTGTACTACATAGCGGACTAGACCCCCTGAACACTGTATTTAGTATGACTGGCACAATACATATTTGTTATAGGACTCTGTATTGCTAAGTCCTTTATTAATTGTAGTTAATCCCAAAGGCCAAGCAATGGGGCAGAAAAGGTACTACTGAGAAACCATGCTTGGTTTCATTAACCCTTAATTCCTAATTCACAGGGTGGTGGGGAAGCATGAATTAATTTTAATTTGCTTTCAATAAGCCCAGTCAACCCACTTGTTGTGCTCCCAACCCCACAGGTAACATAAAAGCTTAGAGGTACAGCTTTTCTCGTTGAGATTCCTATTGGGTGAGAGAATAGGTGGGACAGTAAGCCGAATTCTGCCTCGGGAGTTGTTATTTTCTGCGGGGGTTCTGAGCTGCATTGGAAGGCAGAGAGTACCAGAGAAATGAAAGCATCAACCATCATTATTTATTTATTTAACTATTGTATATATTGCCAGAAACAACATGTCTTATCTTTATTTATAGAGCTAACTGACTAAATAAAAGCAAGGTGAAAGGACATTTTGTAACAAATGAAAGAGTAGCAAGGCGTTTTAACCTTGTATTAATTGACAGCATAGAAAAGTGAGTCTGTATAGTGATACATTGAACAGTGGTTCTGAGATAAGAATTGCAAATGAAGCAACAGAGAACATTTTTTTTTAATTGTAAAAAATTCAATAGCTGCAGGCACTAAATTGAATGCAAAGTATCACTCAATATAACTACAGTTCAAACATTATTAAGATGAATATATAACATATCATCATTGATCTCCTTGGTTCTCAGATAAAATCAAAAGTTTTTCAGATTTTGTAACATTTAGCTAAACTTGCGCGCTCAGGATTTACCAGATAGTAATCCAATGACCAGCATAAGTGGATAGGACATATGAAAGGTCATAAGGTTTAAAATGATTCCCCAAATATACATTTTAATAAATACTGAACTGAACAATATGTAGAGAATGCTTAAAGTTAGGGATTTCTATATCCAATCCTTAATGGTGAGAGTTGACCTGGTAATCAGCATGCCTCCCATCTGTCCTGATTTTGGTTGGACAGTCACGGTGTTCAGTTCCCACTTTCTCTTGTATCCTGCTTTTAGGGACAACAGTGGACTGTCCCCATCAATAGTGCTCCCTGCAGGGTCTGCCCTCATTGGCTTAGTCTGTATTTAGTATAATAATTTAGTAATCTTGGTCTCTACGGTAGCACCGCTGCAGATAAATACATGTAACAGGTGTGCCCCTAATTCCCTTTTTTTTCCTCGTTGAGCTGGCCCTGCTGATTGGCAGTCAACGTGGTGTGCATTTACACCAGGCTGACCTGCCACTATACACCGGATGGGCCAGCATCTTTCTGGACAGGTATGCCATTTTAGGTGAAGCCATGCGATCACTTGCCAGCCCCCTTTACACCCACTGGCATCACAATTCTCTGTGACATCGGAGTTTGGAAATATGAATTAGTCACTTAAAGGAACACTCCAAGCCCTTAAAACTTTGGTTGATGTTGTGTACAAATCGGAAGTGAGAGCTTCTCATAGTAAAGCACTGGATTCATTAGTGGTGTGCATGCTCCATTTTACTCCAAATGCTGCTATGAGTAAGTATCACCAGTAAGATCCTTATTGAGAAACCGTTTCACTGATACACTGATGACAGGTAAGTAACTTTTGTAACTACATTTTATTACAGGAACAGACAGATACCTAAAGTCTGAACTAAAAATGGAATACGTCAGCATTATAAATAATTGTGTAATGATGTCTTAAATGTAATTGGTTACTTACTTTGGCACATGGATTTACTGGCTCTGATTCCTGGAATTGCCAGATTTTTTGATTAGCCAGGATACTTATGGACAAGGTCAAATCCAGTAGATCATATATATATATTGGTGCCCCCTTTCTTTCCTCTTGCTATCCCCCTACCCTCTTTCTCTCCCTTCCATTCCCACAATTTTTCATTTTTCACATCTTCCTTTTTATTTTTCTGCCTCCTAACTTAACCTTCAGATATACATACTATTACTCTGTTACGGTACTGTGGCACAATGTGATGCCTATTGGACTGTTACATTGGTTCCAGAATGTCAAGGAAAAGCCTTCATATTATTAGTTATCATGTCTGTCTTCCTGTGTTGATTGTCTTTGCACCATTGCCTTTGATGCTTATGTATGGTTTATCTGTTTTCCAATAAAAATACATTTACAAAATAATGTATATAACCTGAAGTATCGGTCTACTGTGTTTAATTTCATGATATGTTTTAGAAAACATGTAGTTTCATCGCCTTCACACAAATGTTGTTTTTAACAATTCCTGAATCGTGGATTTTCTATTATCATCATAGATCTAGAACATTTTATATCTAACAGAATAAATTAATATAAGAGGGAAATAGTATAACTAGGTTTTGTTCCCACACTGTAATTGAGTCCTCCAGACCCTTCCTTCTCAATTATATCAGTTCACAGGGCTCAAGAAATAGGAAGAGCACCCCTCCATTTAAAATTAACACTGGCCAGTTAGAATTATGGGCAGTCAGAATTATGAGAGGACATCTTAAACCTTACTTTGCCATTATACTCGATCTTCTCCCTCTATTATCTAATGGACCATACTAGTATTTCTTTTCTTGGTTCTTGTTGACTATGTTCCTTATCCTATAAGGTGTTTACGTCATCTATGAGGTCCTCTCCACAAAATGCATGTGTTTGTAGCAGAGTTGTAAATTTTCTATTTCGGTCTTAATCGGGCAATTTGGTTTTCAGATAAATACAAGTGTTTAGTGAATAAACCCAATGGATTTATAAGCAACACATGGTTCAAAAGAGATGACCACTGCTAGCAGAGTTGTTTTAAACAGCACGCAGGGCTTATTTCCATGCATGTCCCAAATATTTAGTAACACGTCACTACTTGCTAGAATGGCTTCCCTGATCATTAAAGGAACACTATAGGGTCAGAAACACAAACATGTATTCCTGACCCTATAGTGTTAAAAACACCATTTAGTGTTAAACCTCCCCCTCCCCCCCTCCCCCCCCTCCCCCCCTTAGCTCTGATTAAAATGCAGTAAGATTCACCTTATTTCCAGCACTACGCAAGTCTGCTGGTGCTGGCCCCCGACTCTGACCCGCCTGCTTGCTGACATCATCAGAATGTATGACTTAAGCCAATCCAATGCTTTCCAGTAGGTTCATTCACTAATCACCAAACTGTAGTGACTTGAAATTCAAATTGCAAAAGGTAAAGCAAAGATATCTGATCTGTGATTGTAGTTCAGATTCCAAATCACTACAATCTTGCGTTAATGTATAAATCCCATTTGGATACAATTTTGGCATGAACTGAATTTCATTTATTGGTTTCTATTGCAATTGTCTGCATAAATGCTGATGATTAATAAAAAAAAAATATGAAGCTGTCTTTTGGATCGTTTTCAAATGCATTAGAAATAATTTGCTTAACAATAAAAACCCATAGTTGCTATTTATTTATTAGCTTGTTGTGTTGTTTTGTTCTGTGTTTTTATGAATTGCTGTTGCTTAGTAGTTTTATTGTGCAGGTCCCAATGGGTCATTCATACATAATAAGATGGGTTGGTGCTGAAGAAGCAAATCTTACATTTGTAAACAGGAATACTGTTAAGCTCAGAAAATAAAAATAAAGCATTTACAACAATTTTTTTTTCATTGAACATGTGTTTCTATTTGCAAAGTAACCAAAATTCGTAATGCAGAAGTATCACCTAATTATGTTATGTAACTGATGAATATTATAAGATGGGAGTGAATTTAAAGATTGTGTCTTAACAAAGTGAAGGAAGGCAAATATTGCTTCACACGCATAAAATAAATATTCAACTTTTTCTTTTTTTTGCAACAGCATATATAATGTTAAATAATCCAAAAGGTTTGCTGGCCAGAGAATGTTCACAATCGGCCAATCACATTTAACCACCGACTATATAAACCTTCTCTTAAAATCTTTTGCCTCTTTCTTTCACTCTTGTGACCTTCAAAGATAAGAAAATAACAAACTGAAATTACTTTTAAAATATAAAATGTATATAACTAAAGCCTTGACCGAAAACTACCCAGTTCCTTTTATGTCTCCAGTACATCTACCATGCAGCCTTTCTTTAACCTGAAAAACAAAAAACTGGAAAATCTTTCATCTTTAATAAAATCTTGAGTTTATGAACATCAAGAATTGTTATTTCACACAAATATATCATGTTATGCTAGCTTACAGCTAATACTGTAATTGGAACATTTTTTATGCATGTCATTAGGAATACCTTGCTGCATGAATAAGATCACTACTCATACGGCTCTGGCAAATGTGAGTTGACAAACCAAACAGTATTTGATGTAAAACCCATTATTGAAATACTTCATTACTAGCACCACTTGTTTGCTTCCATACATTTAACTTTGAGAAAATTGTACAGTTTAGAAAGAATCCAAGTCTCTAAGTCGAGCACTGTCTATGAGGTTACTAGTGGGATTTTTCCCAGTCAGTTTTTTAACTCTCTCATATGTGAGTGGACATTTTTTTTATTCTAAACCATATTTGTGGTTCTGAATTTTTTATTTGTTATACTATATAGAACAGTGGGAATTTGAGAAAGTATATTTTTCTGTAGTATCGTCTTTGCAGAAGATATCATAGTTTTTTTTTTTTTTTTAAACTAATAGAAATCTGTTTATACTTTATATAGACTAGTTAGCAGAAAGTGACCATGAGTTGAGGTTTATTAATTTGTCTCACATTGTCTCACATTGGTGAATTTATTCACCAAACTGGAAATTGTGTACATTCATCACATTTGTAGTTAAGTGGGCTCAGGATGTAGGAAGACCAGGAATCTACCACACAGGCAGAATAAAGGGTCAGTTCAGTCAAATGTTCACTATCGAAACATGTCAATTAGACACCAAGACATCTTTAAACATTTCCCACCATCACAAGGTCACAGAAGAGCCCTGACATGCCTAAGGGGTTGAAGTCATGGTGCCTTGCAGAAATTTGACCAGCATTGTGACTGATGATTAACCTGAAGGCTACTGTCGATGGACCCCTGCTAGGGTAAGCTGAGATGGTAGCCAAAGGTGAAGCAGTTTGTAGTGACAATAATTGAAAGGGAATTACAAATTATAGCTCAAAATAGAAGCAGAGGTAGACAAATTCTATATTTTTGGATAATATAAACACTAATCACCAACAGACTCTGACAAAGTTTTTATTTTCTATATATCGAGGAGGAACCTATGGCAACAGACATGAATCTGACTGCTGCAAAAAAAAACTTAAAAAAAACTTAACGAAAAATTGTGATTGGATGACTCAAGCCAAGGTGCTGCACTAACTAAAGAAAGCCCCAGGGCTAGTTGATATTCACTATGATATGAGTACTTATTCACTATGAAATGAGTACTTAAGGAGCTAAGTGTGGAAATAAGCAAACCTCTGGTTTTAATCTTTTTAGGATTTTTTTTAAGTTACTTTAAAAAGGATTCAAAATGTCTGCAAAATTATAGACATGTGAGCTTAACTTCTGTGGCTGGTAAAGTATTTGAAAGGTTATTAAGGGATAATATTCAGGAATTTATTGGGAACAACAATGTATTTAGCATGGTTTTATGAAACAAAGATCATGTCAAAATAACTCAATTGATTTTACAAAGTAGAAGTTTAGATCAGGGTGTTGCAATGGATGTGATCTTCTTCGATTTTGCAAGGAAAGGAAATTGGTGCAGATGAAATTCATGTTCTTGGGTAGAACATTGGCTTAAAGATAGAGTACATAGAGTAGTCATTAACAGTAAATATTCAAGCTGGAAATAATTGATAAGAGGTGTCCATCAGGGGTCTGTTCTAGGACCATTTCTATAGGCATTGAAAGTCATGTGTCAGTGCTTTTAAATTACACCAAACTCTGTAAAGTAATACAATGTGAGAGGGATATTACTACACCGCAGAGGGATTTAAATAGATTAGAGGACTGGACACTCAAAAGGCAGATGACATTTATAAATAAATACATAATTATGCACTTCAAGTTGGTGACTGCACAACCAACTTATACTTTAAATGGTTGTGAGTTATGGAAAAACAACAGAGGAGAAGGATTTGGGAATTTTTACAGACAGCAAACTAGGCATCAATATAAACCAGACATTACAAAGCCAGTAAGGTATTGTCATTGTCGAAAATCTTCTTCAACACTTGACCACTGTATATGAACAGTTGCACGGCAATGCGTAAGAAGACCTTAACGCAACGACTACCACTAAACTTGAATGTAATATGTGCGTTTTCTATGTGTTGCAATATGTATGTACACTGTATGTTCTTTTCGTTATCTCCCTATATAATCAATAAAAATCTATATATTGAAAAAAAAAAAAAAAGGTGCATTAATTCTCAGGATGAAAATATAATTTTGCCTCTTTATAAATCAATGGTAAGACCACACCTTAAATATGCTGTGCAATCCTGGAAGCCTGTTCTACAAAAGAAGAATATTATGGCACTAGAAAAAGTGCAGAAACCGGCTACAAATTTAATAGGGGGAAAGGAAGATATTAGTTAGGAAAAAAAGGCTAATACATTGGTTTGCTTACCTTAATCCAGCGCTGGGCTCCCTTGGCACTGGTGACCTCTCCTCCTCCATTGACGTGAGCTTCCAAGTGGAGCCGCAAGCTCATGAGAGGCCAGAGGCGCACGTGCATACAAACCCACCCATAGGAAAGCATTACTCAATGCTTTCCTATGGGGATCTTTTTTGACACTGGACTCCGTGAGGACGTCCAGCATCAAATAAGTGCGAATTACTCCATGTAAATCGCGGAAGCGGCCTCTAGTGGCTGTCAGGGAGACAGCCACTAGAGGCTGGATTAACCCTGCAGTGTAAACATAGCAGTTTCTCTGAAACTGCTATGTTTTGAGCTGCAGGGTTTAAACTAGAGGCACCTGGCACCCAGACCCCTTTATTGAGCTGAAGTGGTCTGGGTGCCTATAGCGGTCCTTTAAGCAGATAAAAGGTCTGGAGTTAATTCCAGGTGTGGCATTCACATGTGTTAGCTGTTGCTGTTTACCCACCCAGGAACCCAGGAGTCTTTTAAGGCAAAGAAGTGAATTATTCTGTAATGCCCATACAGAGCTTAAATTATGATATATTCTGTAATGCCCATACAGGACCAAATTAGGATATGTTCTGTAACGCCTGTACTGAGTCAAATTATTTAATTCTGCTAGAGTACTAATAAATGACAAGGGGGGATTCTAGCTTTGTCATGTTACCAGTTATCATTACTTATTATTATTATTATTATTATTATTATTATTATTATTATGTTATTATTTATATAGCGCCATTAAATTCCGCAGCGCTTTACAATGGGTGAACGAACAGACATGTAGTTGTGACCAGACAAGTTGGACACACAGGAACAGAGGGGTTGAGGGCCCTGCTCAACGAGGGAGTGGGGTAAAATTACGCAAAAAGGTAAGGATAGTATTAGACTAGTGACAGTTGCAGAAGAGGAATCAGTCGGGAGTTATTAACAGTTTAATTGATATGCTTTTATGAAGAAGTGGGTTTCTAACGATTTTTCGAAGGAGTGGAGACTGGGTGAGCATCTAAAGGAGGAGGGAAGCGAGTTCCACAGGAACGGCGCAGCCCTTGAGAAATCTTGAAGGCGAGCATCAGAGCTGGGAGTACGGACAGAAGATAGATGTAAGTCTTCAGCAGAGCGTAAGGGCCTAGACGGGACATACTTGTGTATAAGGGAGGATAGATAGGTGGGAGCAGCATTATGTAGAGATTTGAAAGCAAGAACCAGAATTTTAAATTGAGCTCTATATCTTAAAAAAAAGTACAATAAAATAAACAAATGTTGGAAATAGTGAAAGTATGGTGCTGCTATCACCTATATGCACCGCTCAACACACATAAAAGTGAAACAAAAGTGAAATATAAAATGGTGAGAGCACTCAAATATCATAAAATTTACCAATACTTCATAAGAAATATTTATAAAAAATGAGATAAAAGACCATAGGGTAATATAGTAAAAACTAATATTAAAACACCATATTATTGGTCAAACTCACATGTAGCTGAGTCACTTAAAAAGCTGACTCAGACTAAAAAGCGGAGAAGAGCATCTGTGATGGTGGATATCTGTTAAAACCAGGATACTTCCTATTGTGCCAAAAGTAATATCTCCAAAGGACCCAGGATGCAGGATCACATAAAGGATAATTTATTGGAACACAAATTACAATATTTGAGTTTAAAAAGAGTTTAAAAAGAGAATTCATTATGGACTGTAATGGCGCAAGTTGGGAGCATGTAAGACCACTGAGAAGCGGATTACAGTAGTAAAGGCGAGAAAGGACAGTGGATTGGACCAGCACCTTAGTCGCATCTGGCGTTAAGTAGGGGTGGATGCGCGCAATGTTTTTGAGATGGAAATGACAGGATTTGGGGATAGACTGAACATGAGGCTTGAAGGAGAGGCCAGAGTCAAAGAGAACACCTAGGCAGCGAGCCTGTGTGGTGGAGCTGATGGTAGCACCGTTGACTTGGAGGGAGACAGACAAAGAAGTATCAACATTTGAGGGAGGAAAGACCAGAATTTCAGTTTTGGTCAAGTTTAGTTTAAGGAAGTGGGCAACCATCCAGTTAGAAATAGCAGAGAGGCAGTCAGAGACACTACACAAGAGGGACGGGGAGAAATCAGGAGAGGACAGGTAGATTTGCGTGTCATCCGCAAAGAAATGATATTGGAAGACAAAGGAGATAATGAGTTTACCAAGGGAGGCAGTATAGATGGAGAACAGTAGGGGACCAAGGACTGAACCTTGGGGGACACCAACAGAGAGGAGTTGGGGAGAAGAAGCAGAGCCAGAGAAAGAAACACTAAAAGAGCGCTGGGAGAGGTCGGAGGAGCACCAGGAGAGAGCAATATCTTGTAGACCGATATTGCGGAGGATGAGAAAAAGTTGTTAATGATAAACAGTGTCAAAAGCCGCAGACAGGTCAAGGAGAATTAAGATAGAGTAGTGACCACGAGATTTTGCAGCGAGTAGATCATTGGATACTTTGGTCAGTGCCGTTTCCACAGAGTGCTTTGCGCGGAAACCAGACTGAAGCGGGTCTAGCAGAGAGTTGGACTCGAGGAAGTCTGTCAATCTCGCATACACAATTCTTTCAAGGATCTTGGATGAAAAAGGCAGTAGCAAGATAGGACGGTAGTTGGATGGGGAGTTAAGGTCAAGGTTGGGCTTCTTTAGAATTGGGGTTACAGTTGCATTGCATGTTTGAAGGGCGATGGAAATATACCAGAGGAGAGAGAGAGATTGAGAATTTTAGTGAGAGGTGGAGAAAGAGGTGGAGAAAGAAGACAGAGTATGGATGAGATGCGAGGGAATTGGATCTAGGGAGCAGTTGGTGGGGCGGGAGGACTGGAGAAGAACAGAAACCTCTTCCAATGTAGCGGGTGCGAATGAACATAGAACAGCAGAGGGAGTGAAGTTAGGGGAAACTTATTGTTTGCACACATCTGCAGACCTATTGGGAAACGGGAAAAAGGTAAGTATTATCTGTTTCCTATTACTGTTCTTTCCCCTTAAATTAGTGTCAGGTGATACAGGATAGACAAGAATTCTTGTTTTTTGTTTATTAGTTACTGTGATCTCTACATTCCTGATGAGCAATATATTTATTTGGCTTAATCTGGATACTGTTTATTGATTTCACTATAGATTAATCTTTACCTTTTTTTTCACCCTAGAGAATTTAATAAATGACTCTTTGCACTTAGAAAGAAAATGTTACTGAAATATTTTTCTTAGAGATTTTCTGATTACGTACGATAGCTGTGCTCCTGCTTGGTAAAACCAGCCTTTGGTGCTGTGTAAACTTTTACAATTGTGCTTGCCTTTGGTCCCAGTAACGACCCAGTCTTCCTGTGATTAACGGACATAGGTTTCAATTTAATATTGTTGGATAAGCTTTCCAAATTAGTTAATATTTTTTGATAAACGTTTAAAATGATTTTATTCACATTTTACCGTATAAAAAAATATATACTTAATATATAAAAACATAAAAATATTGCCAAATATAAACATTTTTCATAATATTAAATATTTTTAAAAGTTTATCTGAAATATTAAATCATTTAGAAATCAATAGTAAATCAAGGCCATAATTAGCCCCTTCTACTTAAACATAAACACATTTGCTTTACTCACTAGAGGCTGACGCTGTTTAAACTGACATTGCAGCAACATTACACCATGCTATTCACTAACTGTCATCATTTTGCTGCAACACCAATTAGTAAATAATATTAGAAAACCACTAAAAGCATTGCTGTTTTATAGGCTGAGAAAAAAAATATCCCTTTCACGGACATAAATAGTAGTGATACCAGGAGTTGGGTTTGACTAGCGAAGCATTGCCAGTAGAATTAACCCTTTCAGTGTGATGTGCTGCTTTCAATGTGACAATACAATATATAATGCTCTGACATTTAAGTCTCAATTAATGCTTACGCTTGACTAGTAATGTGTATATGATGTGAGGTTTTGTTTCCATTTTTATGATTGAAGGAAGAAGACTGTAAAAAATAAGACCTTCATTTTTCTTTAGAAAATGTTCTGTTACCCTTCTATAATAATATGGGGGTGAGTAGAATGACTCATTAAGGAGGGATTTGGGCCCCCTTACCACCTGGGATGGGGGTTATTCAGTGGTTAGTGTTCTAAAACATCTCCTGGCTCATCGATAAAATAATAAAAGGGGCCAGTGACACTTATACCAACTGTGAGTGGGAGATAGGTAGCCTGTTTAATTGTTTAACTGATCCTAGTGTGAGGCTGGCTAGGTTACTGCTGTGTCTAGGCTCTACCAGTGCCACGTATACCAACATCCGAACACAAGTGTGTACAGTTCAGTGTGCTGCAGCTGTAGTGTTGCAGGCAGGGTACAGCATGTTTGCAAAAAACTGTTTTAAACTACTTTTACTTTAACTGTGTGCTATGCAGGGGTGCCAACACTGCACGGTGCATTGTAATGTTTCTTAAAGTCAAACGTAATAACTTTACAGTAAAATTAAATCCACCAAGCAGCAACCCAGACATCTAATAATAATAATTATTATTATAATAATCTAATGGCATAACAAAGATTTGCTAGTTTTTGCCATACAAATTTATATCCCCATGTATATCATAATAAAAACAAACCTATGCATTATTAATAGTACGTAGTAATCCCAAGAAGAAATTGAAAGAGGGTATGGTCACCACTATCAGCAGTAGTGCCATGGCCTGTCGGCGTCTTAACATCTCTTTCTCGACCATAAAGACTGCATTCTTCTCTGCTGGCACGGCCGCCCACAACACTACCATCTTCACCACGAGAAGTACCATCACTATAAGTAGTAGCATTCAGTCTCGGGATAATGGGACAAGCATGACCGTTATGTCTGATCCACCACCCAGCAGGCAAATGTTTTTTTTTTCTCTGCCTTTTTTTGCTGCAATTGATGACTCAAAGACTAGAACAGCAGACAAATCTGTAGTTGCAGCAGAGTCCACTAGGCACACAAGTAGTATCAGCATGCTTGTAAAACACACGGGCCTTTCCCAAACGCAGACGTCACCAAACTTCACCCATGAACAACACAGTGTGGATTATGTGTTGAGTATCAGAGCAGAGTTATCAGAGTTATTTTCAAGTTCTAAGCCCTATACTTTCCTCCATGGTGTTATATTTTATTTTTGGTTACATACAGTGTTATAGAAGAGACATGCACAACAGAATTGATCCTATGTAAGCCATATAGTGTTGAGTGGCACGTATACCACTCATATTTTGAGAGTGATTTTCAAACAGAGCTTGTATTTTTAGGATTATTTATTGCTTTTTTGGTCTGCACTATTTGCACTTTAATGTTTTTTTAAGTTTTCATTGGTTTCTAAGTATTCATTAGTTTTATTGTAGTTTTATGCACCAATTTTTGGTACTTTTTAATCACTTCCTATGTCACAAAAAATATATGGTCTCTGCACATACCATATATACTCGAGTATAAGCCGAGTTTTTCAGCACATTTTTTGTGCTGAAAAACCCCAACTCGGCTTATACTCGAGTCAATGTCTGTATTATGGCAATTTACATTGCCATAATACAGACTGGGGGCTGGCAGCGAGCGCTTACCTCTCCTGCAGCTCCTGTCAGCTCCCTCCTCCTCCGCGCCGGTCCTTTCAGCACCTCGGTCAGCTCCCAGTGTAAGTCTCGTGAGAGCCGCGGGTCATAGTGCGGCTCTCGCGAGACTTACACTGTAAGCTGACAGAGGAGCTGCACGGACCAGCGCGGAGGAGAAGGGAGCTGACAGGAGCTGCAGGAGAGGTAAGTGCTTCCTGCCAGCCCCCCTACCCCCCACTAAACTGCCAATGCCACTGGACCACCAGGGAGTGAGAGCCCCCCTCCCTGCCATGTATCAAGCAGGGAGGGGGGATGAAAAAAAAATATTAATAATAATAATAATAATAAAAATAATAAAATAATAATAATTAAAAAAATAATATAACAAAAAAACTATTAAAATAAAATAATAAAAATGTCCACCCCCCACCAAGGCTCTGCATCACACACTCAAACACTGCATTCATACACACTGCACTCATACACACACACTGCATTCATACACACACTGCATTACACACACACACACACACACACACTGCACTCATACACACACACTGCACTCATACACACACTGCACTCATACACACACACTGCACTCTTACACACACACTGCACTCATACACACACTGCACTCATACACACACACTGCACTCTTACACACACACTGCACTCATACACACACTGCACTCATACACACACACTGCACTCATACACACACACACTGCACTCATACACACACACTGCACTCATACACACACACTACATTCATACACACACTGCAATCATACACACACTGCACTCATACACACACACTGCATTCATACACACATTGCAATCATACACACACTGCACTCAACACACACTGCATTCTCATACACACACACTGCACTCCTACACACACACTGCACTCATACACACACACTGTAAATAAATATTCAATTAATATAATTTTTTTAGGATCTAATTTTATTTAGAGATTTACCAGTAGCTGCTGCATTTCTCACCCTAGTCTTATACTCGAGTCAATAAGTTTTCCCAGTTTTGCCTCGGCTTATATTTGGGTCGGCTTATACTCGAGTATATACGGTATTTATATTTTAAAAGTGCTTGTTTAAACTGTTTTATTGTGTTTCCACAATTGAGTACCACTGAAATTATTAAATTGTGCCTAGATCACCGTATATACTTAAGTGTGAGTGACCGCTTTGTTCTCCTCTTGGTGGAAGTGGTGAGTGGGTTGTGCATTGCTCACCCACTTTTTCCTTCAATTTTACGAAAAATTATTTTTTCTTTTCAGCATATAATTAATCCAGCCGCTGGTGCTGCTCTCATTTTTATTAATATAAGATTGCAAAAGGAAAAACAAGGAATTGTTCTAAAACTTTTCTCACTTTTTCTTTAATACAGATTTAATAATCACATTTTAAAAACTGAGAATTCAAAGTGAATTACAAATTAAAGAGCAAAATAGCTGAATTGGAAAAATTCTTGAAGTCACTCCAGATGTTGTGGGTGACATCTCTCCTGATGCTTTGCCAGCATCATGGCTGTAAGAGAATTCAAGGAGATGTAGTTTACAACATCTGGAGTATCGAAGGTTGCCTACTACTCAGCTAGGCAATATCATAGCCACTTTTGCATTGAAGTAAGGAGCTAATTTTTATTTATTTTTTTACAAATGGATTTGGATGAATTAGATTTTTCCTCCGTGCACAAGTCTAGTTAAAACCGCAGTGGGTCTGCGTATTCATGATTGCATCTCCCAGGCACTTACATGTATTATTTGGGGGGCATTTTACTATTTTTAGCTGTAAACATAGCAGCAAAATGCAGTTATAATGCACAGGTTTATGCTTGATAATCTCCTTGCTTGCACTCACACTGTGAAAATAGATCCACTTCCTGAGCTCACTTATGCTCAGGAGCCAGCCTGCAATCTGAGGTAGTGAATATAATGGATTTATTTATTAAGTAGTGTGTCGTTGCATAGTGAATCACTCTGAGAATGTGACTACAACTCAGTGTTATAACAAGTAGCATCAGGTATATAGCATGGCAGAAAGTGCCCATGAAGGTATTAGGTATGTCCATGGTAAACATGCTGCACTTTATGGCAGTACAGCAATTCATGCACCTAATGCAAGGGATGCTATTATCACCAAAACGACTTTAGCCCATTTTTCACCTGTAGTCTCACTGCCATTTAGGAGTTAAATCACTGCAACCCTAGTCACACCTACATGCATGTGACTTATACAGCCTTCCTAAACACTTTCTGAAAAGAGAGATCTACTGTTTGCACTTCCTTTATTTTGCAGTATTTTTAATTTCAAATGTCTTATCTCTTGCTCTGTTAATAGCTTGCTAGACCTTGCAATAGTTTCCTGTGTGTGATTAAAGTTCAATAAACAGAGCATGAGATTAAAAAAAATCTCTAAAGTCACTTAATTTCTGATTGAAAATCAAATTATAATGTTTTTCATTCAAACTGGGTGAGTCACAGCCAGGAAAGATGTAGCTAAGGCTGGATGGGATTTAAACAAAAGGGATTTCATTCTTATATGGCAGAGAATGGAGCACTGAGACTTTGGAGGTATGATGTATGCTATAAGATCTGTGTTTTCAGTGGCATCTGAAAGGACTGGAGGCCAGGGATGAATCTGATGCCACAGAATAGTGAGTTCCATAGGGATGGGACAGCCCTTGAATAATACCATGGATGAGAGCCAGCAGTGCAGGAACAAGCCAATGTCAGGAGTAGGGCCTGAAAATGGATATATTTGTTGAGTAAAGAGGATATGTAGTGAGGATTAGAACTATGGAGGGGTTTGTATTTTCAAGCCAATGAAATACCAATGATTGCCAAAAAGGTTAGGTGTGGGAGTAGCTATCAGTTAGGAAGATGAGGCTGGTGGCAGCATTCATTTTAAGACTGATGATGCATGTAGCTAGAAAAGGGCAAATATGGGCAATCTTGTTAAAGTTTCGTAATTTGGAGATAGACTATATGTAAGGAGAAAATGAAAGACCTGAGTTGCAAGTAACTCCAAGGTTCCAAGTAACTCCAAGGTTCCAAGTAACTCCAAGGTTCCAAGTAACTCCAAGGTTCCAAGTAACTCCAAGGTAGACCATATGAGGGTGAATAGATGAGCAGTTCAGTTTTAGAAAGAATACATTTTAGAAAACAGAAAGACAATCTGTTAGAGGCAGCCCTTAATAATGTATACAAATATACTCCCACAACTCCTGGGTGGTGGCAACGACTAGAGTACACATCAGCCCCAATGCATACTATAAAAAACAAAGAAAAGTTACTTGTGCACTATCCCAAATCCCTATGCACATTTGAATAACTGGAGATTTTTTTTTTAGTATCGTCCATTATTCATTTTGTTTGTTTTGTGATATGTCCATATCACTCGAAAACTTCACCATAACCTGAGCATTTTGGGTGTCCTAGAAAGTAATGTTTAAATGTATTTTTCATTTCAAAATGTATAGCACATTATTTAAACAAAAATGAACATTTTGGACATTATATATATTAGTCCAATTATATTGTGTAAGTTGCCACATTATCATGCCCATACCATATCACACTGACACTGCAGTTGGACACACACTAATATAAACACACATACATGGCAATCATGGGAGGATTACCGTGGAGGGTGATTGTGGTATGGTAACTGTGGCAGGATGGGCATGAGAAGGTAACTATGATAGGATGACTGGCAGGTTGATTGTGATGAGGTGACTGTTGAGGTTGACTGTGACAGGGTAATTGTGTGTCTGTGACTTTGTAACTCTGGCTGAAGGTGGATGGTGATTGTGACGGGTTAGCTGTGGTGTGTGACTGCAACAGAGTGTGTGGATACTGTGTGTGTGGATACTGTGTGTGTGGATACTGTGTTTCTGTGTCCAGACACCCCACAAACTGTGTGTGTGGATACTGTGTTTCTGTGTCCAGACACCCAACAAACATTGAAAGGTATTGCCCACCTCCTACTCACATTTTTGGCAGTGAGGGAGGGAATTGTCCTAGTTCCTTGGTGGTCCAATGGGGCTGGAAAGCTATTCCATGGTGATTCAATGGGTTGCAGGTCTACCCTTCTGGCACAGAGCACCTGAGGTCGAAAGATGTTTTAAAATTAAACCTTTCTCGTATTGATATGTGGGTATTATTAACCACCTCAGGGTTTTGTATTCATTTTTTAAAAAAATTATTTTAACTTTTTTAATGTGGCAGCTAATTTACCCCACGAGAGGGATAGGTCCTGAGAAGGACTCTGACTCCAATGCTGTTCAGCTGCTCAGTGTGGGCAAAAGTGGCACTATTTTCTTAGGGGGAAGGGGGACAATTGCCCCGTTGCCCCTTCTCCCCCCCCCCCCCCCCCCGGAGCTGACACTGGTCAGTGTGTGTATCTGTGTATCTGTGTGTGACTACGCTTTCACTAAGTGCTGGGCTTGTCAGTATAGAACAAGGAGGTTGCCTAGTGTTGGGCAAGACAAAATGGCATACAGAGACGCTGAGTGGAGAAGACAGGCACAAAAAGGAACTGGGGTTGATAGAGACACACAAAAGGTCTAAGGTGGACAAAGTCACAAAGAGGTGTCGGGGGGACAAAGAGAAACACAGAGGGGCTGGAAGAAGAAAGACAAAAGCGTCTGGGGAGAGAGAGACCCACAAAGGGGCTGTGGGGGAGAAAGAAACTCAAAGATGAGTGAGGGGACAACAAGACACATAGAGGGACTGGGTAGACAAAGAAAGATGGGGTGTGGGGACAAAGTGACATACAGAGGGCTGGGGGGACAATTAGACACACAGAGGGACTGGGAAGAAATATACACTGAGAGGGGCTTGGGTGACAAAGAGACACACAGAGGAACTTAAGGGACAAAAAGACACACAGAGAGGTTGGGGGGACAAAGAGACACACAGAGGGCTAGGTGGGATAAAGAGACATTCAGAGGGATGGCGGGAGAAAAGAGAGGCACAAAGAGGGACTGGGGATATAGGGCCATACAAAGGGACTAGGGGGAGAGGGGCAAAGAAACACACAGAGTGTCTGGAAGGACAAACAGACACACAGAGGGCTGGGGGGACAAAGAGACAAACAAAGGGACTGGGGAAAGAAAGAGACACACAGAGGGGCTGGGGGGAAAAATGACACACAGAGGGGCTGGGGAGAAGGGAGACAAGAAAGGGTCTGTGGAGATTACAAAGAGACACAGAGATGAGTGGAGGGGAGGACAAAGAGACATGCAGAGAGGCTGGGGGACAAAGAGAGAGGGGCCAGGGGGACAAAGGTGCTGGGGAAGAGACACACAGAGGGGATGGGTAGTTCGGTAGGAGGAGGCACACAAAGTTGGCATGTTTTGTTTTTACCGGTCTTGCCTAGAGCACAAAATAGTATTGCACCAGTCTTGGCTGAAAGGGGTTCTTGCAGACCCAGAGGTCCTTTTACTGGGATTCCAAAGGACTAAAAAAAATTGCTTTTAATATTACAAATTGTTTATACAATTCTATGGTACAAAAATGTCAAATCTGAGTTTTTATTTTAGAAAATGGTTCAGTAGCGTTTATGCTAATTTCACATTTATTACTTTTTGCTCAGAATTTTCTGATTTTAGCACTTTTTATAACTAGAAAGAGATTACATGTTATAAATCCTCACTCAAACACATTAGCCCTATTTCAGCTTAACCTTACAAATTGCAAACTGGTAACCTCACCCTAATTTAACATGCTAAAATGATATCTAACAATCACCCATAATTTTACCGTTTGATGTTAAAAGGTATTACAAATCTAAAATTGGCAAATGAAGACAAATGAATTCATAACATAATAAGAACCATGTAGTAATAATAATAATAATAATGATAATAATAATAACACCTCATTATTTTTGTCTGATTTTTCTTTTACATATTGGTTATTTATTGTGTCTATTTGAAATCCCTGCAGTAGGTCTTGTAACTTGTACAGGAGAAAGGACACAGCTTGTCCTACCAGAGTAGAAGGAGTTTATTTTTTATTTTCTGGTACATGTAATTTTACTAATCTCTTTATCTTCTTAAAGGGACTTATTTCCAGAGTAACTGGGTACCCCTTTGACAATGTTCCTTAGAAGGATTAATGGATTAATGTTAGTAAAATGATGTAAAACTATATTAGTTTACAAGTTGTCTTGCCTAGTGAGCATGATTCATTATTGATTGTAAAATTATTGTCAGTGTGCTGTGTGTAGTAGATGCATGGAATGGGTAACCAGTAGAGAAGCCACAATAAATTTGACTGCTACGAAAAGGGTTAAATGTTTTGTCTGGAGGATGCCCTGCAGTAGTACAGTGATTAAGGCATGTTTTCCTGTCTGTAAACCAAGTAGTATAGATTAATGTATGACTGGTCTTTCATCTTTGATACTTAGGGTCCAGCAATATGTATTACTGGATCTTATAAAATAAGCTTGAGGAATAAATGGTACTTACAATGTATATAGTAAGTTCAATGAAGGGTCATTTACTTTGGAAGTAAGTTTAGATGCTATTTTGGTTTTGGGGCATTATGTATGAAATGTACGTCATGATTGGTCAAATTAATGGTCTGAATTCACCAAAATGATCTGGTCTGGTTACAAATGTATCAGAAGCATCTGTACACAAGTGTAAAGCATTGTACATTTTCAGTCAGATTTTGGAATACATGAATTGCCCCTCTTAAAACTGGAATCCCTGCATACCAGTCCCTCCTCAGAGTTTCAGAACTATGGGTAAGTTTTCTAAATACCTTTTTTTTTTTCTTCAAGCATTCAACCCCCTATTGTTAATATATGAGAATAATTGTTTGGAGCAGCATAAAACAATAACATGTATTTGTGAATCACAAAACAAATGTATAATAAGCAAAAGCAAAGCATGAACAAAACAATGCATTTTTTTCTTTGCAACACATAAAGGACACAGCAATCAAGGCCAATGATGACAAATGTGAACTAATTTGTTAAATATAACAGAAATTGTTTTTTTCCCTGCACCCAGAATGGCTCACAAAAATATTTGTCGCAGTGACAGTTGGGTGATTGTTTACATATTCTACAGATATGGTAACTATTGAGACATTAAACATACTTGAAAAAATTGTTATATTTGACTTAAATTGTATTACATTGTCAGAGCTTTTCATTTAAGCATATTAGACATCAATGTTGTGAGGTCATCTATGTCCCATTAAGGCCTGCTCATCTTAATTAGCCATCAACAAACCAAGTCATGTGGAAAAAAATTGGACAATGATTTGAAAAAAAGACAATGTACAGTTTAGTCATCTGCCCATTGTCTAATGGTTCATTTGTTCTATGCAGAACTATAATGAGTACAGATAAATGTCCCTTTTCCTTATTGATTCTCTTCTAGCATTAGCTGTCAAACCATGTTTACCAAACAAAGTCTTCCATTACCAATTTTTTGTATTTAAACATTAGGTGTATGTTGTAATAGTTTGGCATTTGGTTTACCAGATGACATTATGCTTTGAGGTGTACAAATCAGAAGATGGATGTAATGTTATATAGCTCTGCTTGTGTGACTAAAAAAAAAAAAAGGGCCATACAATGCCATGTTGTTTATCTTCTAACCCACGTCATGTACTGGAGCATTTTGTTGAGATATATCTTGGTAGTTGGTTGCTGTTTGTAGATTCCACATCTCCTAAGCAGTTGACTGATGCCTTAGGCCATTCCAACATGGCTTTAGTGTTCACAGGTGTCTACTTCTGATGGTAAAACAAGCTAACACTGTTTAATTTCAGTGGAATGATCTATGATGCTGTAGGAGATGGATCGATGTTGATAGTTTCCATAAAACAAGTTGGAAATTGCCTCTTTAACTTATAGAAGTCATAAAAGTGGGGATCCTTCGGCACTGATCGAGCTTGCATAGAAGCCGTAAAGACATGAAAGAAGATAATTAGTTTACAGATGTCATCATGAATGTTTCGATAAATGAGTTATCGTGATATGTAATAAAGTCATCTTTGTCAAAGCATGCTTAATGGCATCATGTAATCCAGTGCAGCCCTTAACTTCTGTACATGTTACAAATACAGATATATGTAAAGGTAAGTATAGAAAAGTCAGAAAAAAATTAAGTAAGGTTTCAAGACAGATACAGGATCATTTTTCTCAGTATTGGTCACCAGGGATGTATTATAATTTGACCTGCTTGACTACAGTTGTGTTATTGTAGTTTGTGTAATTGCCTTTGATGTGGCTTAGCAGGACAGATCCTAAAATTTTGATCTAAGGATGCCTAATTAGAAAATATGTGATTAGCTTGAGTGAAGTTTGACTGTAGATCAGACAATAAGAGGCAGGCAGGGATTTTGCAGGGTGACAAAAAGACCAGGGTGTTCAGCCTAAGGGTAAAGGTCATGACACCTCCCACATATATTGACTGTGCCACTCCCAAAACCAACCCTATACCATGCTCTTGGTCCAATCCTAAACCATTCCATGTGATATAATTCACACTGTGATACAAAGTGAATATTATAAAAGCCTATATTTATAGACCCTAAACGTTTCTGCATCAACCCTATATCATACTGTATGAACCCCAAGCCCTGCAACACACTACATTAAAACACAGCACCCAAAGCAATACCACAGTGTGCGGTATAATTTATTTAAAAAATGGTGCGTTAAGGTGACACTGTCACAAATTATTCAATTGGAGATCTTATTTTTCTCTCAATATTACATGGGACTTAGGGCTATCTCTGAAATTATGGCACAATTAGAACCGGGGCTTTTCAGGTCCCCACTCTGAGCTGCACCCCCTGTCAACCTACCTGTAACAATGCCCCTAACAAGCAGAAAGTCAAGTAACAATTTATCTAGAATACCAAAAATATATCAATAAACAAAGGGGCTTTAATAGTCTTTGCAAAATAATATAATTTAATTGATTGAAGATAACACATTACAATTTACTTAGATAAATGGAACAATACATAAACTGTTATAATGTCAATCCAAGGGTAGTTCACATAATGACTGCTTAATCTCTGGATGCAGTTGGATGCAATTGATTCCTGCCGGAGATAAATTTTAATATAGTTTGTTACTCAATAATAATTAATTGAATCCAAATAAATAAATAGAAATATGATAGTTGAATTTAATGTACACACTGGGTTAAATTATTTCTGTTTTTGTTATTACAATAGTACCTCTTTGCTTGTAGTTGCTGTGTCTTTAAGATTCATGGAATGATATCTCCTATATAAGATTATAGATTAACAATAACTCACACAGATGTGGTGTGAAATGTCCTTTAATTTTGGCTGTAAGATGTATCACTACAAAGCAAGAATTAGTTTTATATGAGATTAATCACATACAAAATAGCAGCTTTGGAAAGCACAGTTTAAAGAACAGATAGAACATAACGGTGGACCGTACAGAAATCAAGCACATTCACTTATACCCAAATGCTGACGCTCAAATCTTGACCCAGATATGACTTGACTCCCAATTCAAGATAATGGTTTAAGAGAGCTATACATTTTTGTTAAAATTTGGGCTAGTGCTGCACATCACTGGAGTCCACTAAAAATTAGAAAAAGGCCCCATTAGTATTATGACTTTCTAAGTCAATCCAATTGGTAGAGCTAGGTATCATACTAAACCTGTGAATGGCAGCAGTGGTTCTTCAGGCACCTGTTATAATTCCAAAAAATCAATCCCTTTATTTCCAACCTGGCAAGTAAGAGCTTGTATACTTCAATCTTGGCTTAACTGTTAAAGGACCACTATAGGCACCCAGACCACTTCAGCTCAATGAAGTGGTCTGGGTGCCAGGTCCCTCTAGTGTTAAGAACAGAACAATGAGTGAGCGCTAGATAACAACAGTGGGCAGCAACTCTATAAGGGAAACCCTCAAATACCCTTAAGAAATAACACAGTAGAAAGCAAATAAAAATAAGAGCTGCGCCTATAGAAACTAAAATAAAAAGTCCAAAATTAGAACGAAGGATAAAAAGTCTTATCTAGATATATTTGGTGCAGTCGTCTGATATGGCAATATTCAGTCCGGAACACTCTTTCTTGATTAGTTCTTCCTTGTGGGTCCACTCATATGTAAGAGACAAGAAAGGGAGCCGGATAGTGTAGTAGGTTAAAAATAAAGAGGTAAAAATAATATAAAACTCTTGAATGCAAACTCACATTTGAGAGAGCAAGAACTTGCTCTGGTGTGAAGGGCGTGCAGCGGTATAATCCCCGCTTATGGGATATGCAGTGAGTGTTCTTCGTATTCGGTGTGTTTCCTCCGTCCTATATACGTCAGACACTCGGATAGAGAGAGACAACCAATAGTGTACACTGATAGGTGACTAATGAGTAAAATAAAAAATAAAATGGATACTCACAAGAGGGGAGCAGGTCAACTGCTCCCTTTAAATAGCGCTGGTGGTATTATCCCCACCTAGGATTGCTTGGAGTCCGGAATAATGATAAAAAAGGCCAGGTACAAAGTAAGATAAATAGGTATAAAAATTCAATATTAAAAGGTAGTAAAATATACTTTAATATTAAAAATACACAATATAATAACCATAAACGCGTTTCGCCAATACGGCGTTATCAATATGGGGAAAGAACCTGATACCTGGCAATGGAAACTTTAAATAACAAACACAGTATTTTGAAATTGGCGCCAAAAAATTGGGCAACCAATCACAGCAAGAGTTAACAATAAGAAAATAAAATCGATTTAAAACAGTGTGAATATAGTATAACAGGATAGAGAGCCATAATAGCAGCATAAGTGTATAATTATATATGTAAAACGAACTATATGTACAACGGAACAATAGAATATAGCACGGTCACATGACCGGCATAAATGCCCAGGGGGATGTTGGGAACTGTAGTAGGACGCCGGTGGGCACTGCGCAGCCGCCGGCGTCTTAATAGGGATGCGGCTGGGGGGGGCGTGTATGAAATCACGTCAGCTCGCATTGGACATGCGGCTGACGTGAAGGAAAGTAACGACGGCCAGCACAAAGCTGCGGCCGTCGATATGAAAGGGGCGGGGGGAAGATGGCGCTGCGGGCGTCATGGCAACCAAAATAACAAAGCCGGTCGGCTCGCATAATAGTGCGGCCGGCCGGCCAGGGCAAAAAGCAAAAATAAAAAGGAGATAAGAATTGGGAATAAATGGAATAAAATAAAAACATAAGTTACACATCATGTCTGATCCATAAAACAGTGTGATCAGACATGATTGTAATAAAGGAGGGAAGCATAGATAAATAGTATATAGAGTATAAAAAAAAAAAAAAAAAAAGGAGAAAGAAAACAACTTAATACAGCATATAATATAAGCATGAAATGGATAATACAGCATATCTGGTTGGGCATGATGGTATATAAGAAAAGAAAAACGGAAGCATATAAAAAACAGAGGACATCTTAAAGGGACAGTAATCTCAAAAAATATTAACACATAAAATATTAAAAATGCAATATATACAGAAATTATAAGAAGTTAAACAAGTCAAAATCAACATTTAGGCCAAGTGGGGCAAGGGTTTGGAGTTTGTAAACCCACTCCATTTCTTTTTTGCCTAAAATATTCTTAATATTTCCACCCCTCCATGGGATGACACATTTTTTTATCCCAATATATTTTAGCATTTTCGGGTCTTTGTTATGTATAATAAAATGTTTGGATACAGAGTGATTCTGGTATCCATTTTTAATATTTCTGCAATGCTCGCCCAGGCGAGTCTTTAGGCACCTCGTGGTCATTCCAACATACTGGAGGCCACAGGGACATTCGAGCAGATATATAAAAATTTTTGTAGAGCAATTAATAAAATCATTTATTTTATAAACCTTATTCGTCCTATTTGATACAAATTCGGTAACCTTTTGAGGGACATCGGGGTTGGTGGTTCTGCATACTATGCACATTTTACACTTACAAAAACCTTTAATTTGTGGAAAAAAGGATACGGAGGGTTTTATTTTTTTATCTCTAGTAAAATTCTTAGTTAGGATAGACTTAAAATTTTGTGCTCCCCTAAATATAACATTTGGGCGATCGGGTATAATTTTGCTTAGTGTTTCATCTTGTTTTAAAAGATGCCAATGCTTCCTTATAATCATTTTTACATTGTTACTTTTATTATTAAAGTTAAAAATAATTGGTAAGGACATAGCCGTACCTGTGACTTTAGGTTATGTCCTTACCAACTGAACTTTTAAAATACAAACCTAAAGTCACAGGTACGGCTATGTCCTTACCAATTATTTTTAACTTTAATAATAAAAGTAACAATGTAAAAAAGATTATAAGGAAGCATTGGCATCTTTTAAAACAAGATGAAACACTAAGCAAAATTATACCCGATCGCCCAAATGTTATATTTAGGGGAGCACAAAATTTTAAGTCTATCCTAACTAAGAATTTTACTAGAGATAAAAAAATAAAACCCTCCGTATCCTTTTTTCCACAAATTAAAGGTTTTTGTAAGTGTAAAATGTGCATAGTATGCAGAACCACCAACCCCGATGTCCCTCAAAAGGTTACCGAATTTGTATCAAATAGGACGAATAAGGTTTATAAAATAAATGATTTTATTAATTGCTCTACAAAAAATGTTATATATCTGCTCGAATGTCCCTGTGGCCTCCAGTATGTTGGAATGACCACGAGGTGCCTAAAGACTCGCCTGGGCGAGCATTGCAGAAATATTAAAAATGGATACCAGAATCACTCTGTATCCAAACATTTTATTATACATAACAAAGACCCGAAAATGCTAAAATGTATTGGGATAAAAAAATGTGTCATCCCATGGAGGGGTGGAAATATTAAGAATATTTTAGGCAAAAAAGAAATGGAGTGGGTTTACAAACTCCAAACCCTTGCCCCACTTGGCCTAAATGTTGATTTTGACTTGTTTAACTTCTTATAATTTCTGTATATATTGCATTTTTAATATTTTATGTGTTAATATTTTTTGAGATTACTGTCCCTTTAAGATGTCCTCTGTTTTTTATATGCTTCCGTTTTTCTTTTCTTATATACCATCATGCCCAACCAGATATGCTGTATTATCCATTTCATGCTTCTATTATATGCTGTATTAAGTTGTTTTCTTTCTCCTTTTTTTTTTTTTTTTTTTATACTCTATATACTATTTATCTATGCTTCCCTCCTTTATTACAATCATGTCTGATCACACTGTTTTATGGACCAGACATGATGTGTAACTTATGTTTTTATTTTATTCCATTTATTCCCAATTCTTATCTCCTTTTTATTTTTGCTTTTTGCCCTGGCCGGCCGGCCGCACTATTGTGCGAGCCGACCGGCTTTGTTATTTTGGTTGCCATGACGCCCGCAGCGCCATCTTCCCCCCGCCCCTTTCATATCGACGGCCGCAGCTTTGTGCTGGCCGTCGTTACTTTCCTTCACGTCAGCCGCATGTCCAATGCGAGCTGACGTGATTTCATACACGCCCCCCCCAGCCGCATCCCTATTAAGACGCCGGCGGCTGCGCAGTGCCCACCGGCGTCCTACTACAGTTCCCAACATCCCCCTGGGCATTTATGCCGGTCATGTGACCGTGCTATATTCTATTGTTCCGTTGTACATATAGTTCGTTTTACATATATAATTATACACTTATGCTGCTATTATGGCTCTCTATCCTGTTATACTATATTCACACTGTTTTAAATCGATTTTATTTTCTTATTGTTAACTCTTGCTGTGATTGGTTGCCCAATTTTTTGGCGCCAATTTCAAAATACTGTGTTTGTTATTTAAAGTTTCCATTGCCAGGTATCAGGTTCTTTCCCCATATTGATAACGCCGTATTGGCGAAACGCGTTTATGGTTATTATATTGTGTATTTTTAATATTAAAGTATATTTTACTACCTTTTAATATTGAATTTTTATACCTATTTATCTTACTTTGTACCTGGCCTTTTTTATCATTATTCCGGACTCCAAGCAATCCTAGGTGGGGATAATACTTCCAGCGCTATTTAAAGGGAGCAGTTGACCTGCTCCCCTCTTGTGAGTATCCATTTTATTTTTTATTTTACTCATTAGTCACCTATCAGTGTACACTATTGGTTGTCTCTCTCTATCCGAGTGTCTGACGTATATAGGACGGAGGAAACACACCGAATACGAAGAACACTCACTGCATATCCCATAAGCGGGGATTATACCGCTGCACGCCCTTCACACCAGAGCAAGTTCTTGCTCTCTCAAATGTGAGTTTGCATTCAAGAGTTTTATATTATTTTTACCTCTTTATTTTTAACCTACTACACTATCCGGCTCCCTTTCTTGTCTCTTACATATGAGTGGACCCACAAGGAAGAACTAATCAAGAAAGAGTGTTCCGGACTGAATATTGCCATATCAGACGACTGCACCAAATATATCTAGATAAGACTTTTTATCCTTCGTTCTAATTTTGGACTTTTTATTTTAGTTTCTATAGGCGCAGCTCTTATTTTTATTTGCCCTCTAGTGTTAACCCTGCAACTGAAAACATAGCAGTTTCAGAGAAACTGCTATGTTTCACTGAGGGTTAATCCAGCCTCTACTGGCTGTCTCACTGACAGCCACTAGAAGGCTGCTTCAGCGATTCTCACTGTGAAAATCACAGTGAGAAGACGCTGGACGTCCATAGGAAAGCATTGAGTAATGCTTTCCTATGGGCGGTTTGAATGCGTGCACGGCTCTTGCCGCGCATGCACATTTGGAGCTGACATCAGCAGAGGGAGGAGAGTTCCCCAGCGCCGAGGGAGCCCGGTGCTGGAGAAAGGTAAGTGGCTGAAGGGGTTTTCCTGGCACTTTCCTTAAGCATTTACAATCATAATTCAAACTTTACTGTTCCATAACACTCACTGATTCAGAATGAAGAGCTGGGAAAAAAATGATTGCATTAAATATTTGAAGAGACCCAGGACGGCACTATTAAAAACAATCTTCATTTAAATTATTGTTTCATGAGTACTGCATCTGTTACTTGTGTCTTAATGTTACATTCCTAAAAATGCATAATTTTCAGGAGATTCAATATTTTACAATTCGTAGGAAATGAGGCAAACAATATCTAACTCTTCTCACCAGCTTTATAGCCAAGAATGTCATACTGATATACTGCACACTGCACTTAGGCGTGAATTGAAGGTTTCATGGGAACCTATGGGACACTTCAAATAAATAAAAACAAGTCTATTCATTTGTAAAGATGTTATGGACATTGTGAGCATTAGAGTGAACTCTGACAGTCTAAGAGATTGACTCACGGTGATCTTATAATTTTTAAGACATATAATATCAGAAAGATAACTTGGTAGCAAGACGTTTTATTTTTACTCGTTTGGAGGCTTGATGAGTGAGTAATTAGTTGTTTAAATACCACTGTCACCAGCTTTTAAATATGATATAATGATAATTAAGCTTTTTTTTTTTCTATACACAGTTTGGTGCTGATGCAGCTGCCTGGAGCCTTGGCATTTATTTAGTGCAAAGTAGTCATTTATTGTCCTTTGTATGCTCAAAAGCCATCTTCATTATCCTGTGAATCTAAAATACAGAACAAATATATCAAACACTTTGTGTTGTACGGTTTAGCAGTGTTGGAAGTGAAAGTGCCCTGGGCCTCTTATGAATACAGACACACAAAATATATATATTTCCTTTCTATTGTGGCCGTGTGGCTCTGTTGACATGTTGGCTTTTATGTTAATTCACTCTTTGTCATTCCATTGACTAACAACTAGTGTACAAAATTGTATCTGGCTTTATTAGATATTGCTGTTGATGTTTCTTGTCATATCAATTAACAGGATGCAGTTATTTTAATTAAACTGAGTGGCCTAAGAAATCCCTTGAGCTTTAAAGAGAGATGGAGGGAAAGACAGAGAGAGAGAAAAAGAAATAGCACAAACCAGAAAGCCTTCAATCTCAAAAAAAGGGTTTTAAGAAATGTGGTTATGGTTTCCAAGGAAATAAATTAATTTGGCTCAGAACAGCATAAATATTCATAAACAGCCATTAAATACAGTATAAAATGTATACTGCAGAGGCGCTTACATTCTAAAGATAGCCTGGGATAGCAAAATAAACCACATATTGGCTTAGTTGTTCTTCAGACAGATTTGTGTAATACACTAACAGGGTTATTAACTAAATGCACATTTGCAGCACTGATCCAGGAAGCACCTCTAGTGGCCATCTGAGTGACTGCCACTGGAGGTGTCCCTAGGGAGCCATGTAAACACTGCCTTTTGTCTTAACATGAAAAAGCCTTCAGGAACATACTATACTCACCGGTATAACTACATAAAGCTGTAGTTGTTCTGATGACAATAGCATCTCTTTAAGATAATATGTTTTTATGTTTTAGTATCATTAGAGTATCCTACACCCATGACATTCCTGAATAACAGTTACTGTCTTGATGTAATGATATTCTACATACTATGGTGTCTGTTCTCAAATATCTTCATTATTGTGCTATTACCATATCATCTGTTGTCAGTATATTTTACAGTACAGAATGACACAGATCTATGAGAGAGGCTTAAAGGAACACTCGAAAGCACCATAACCACTACATTGCACTTTACTAATTGCAGTGCCAGGAGTGCCCTGATGCCCCCTTCATGTAAGTAGTTTGTTTAGTAATGGTTTTACTTCTAACCAGGATTGTGTCAGGCACCACTTTCATCCTCCACTGCAGCCTCTTTTAGAAGCTCTAAGGTCTGCGCTGAGCCTGGCAAGGGCACTGCTTAGCGTACTGACTGAGTGCAATGAGACAATGAACTTGCCCCGTATCGCAGGACGTAGTTCAGGGGAACTAACAGGAGCTTCTATCACGAGCTTCTGTCACTCCTCAACGGCGAGAGTAGAAGCAGGGAGCGCTGGCAGTGTTGGTGCTCTTCCCCTTAGGTGGTCTCCAAGTCAAATCATTACTAGAATGTTGAAGTGGTTATGGTGCTTGGAGTGTTCCTTTAATATTAAATAGTGATGAGACTCTCTTTTGTAATTTTTGTAGGAATTGATGGCTGAATAATGGTATATGTTACATGATATCATGATAAACATATGTGAATGCAAACCACATACATGTCAAAACAATTCTGACTTTTGACTTACTGTATAAATATATATCTACACAGAGAGAGAGAACAAACCCTTCTATTTATATAGAGCAAAATGTCCAGGTATATAAAATACTATCCCCTATTTAAAACAGCAGGCAACTCATTCCAATAACGGTATGAAGGTGATACTTGTGCCCTGAGCTGCCTTAGCCCTGTCTCCCCATTGGCTGGCAGTGCCACAGCACTTCCCCTGAGCTGGTCCCCAAGTCAAATTATTACTAGCTTGCTGAAGTGGTTATGGTTCTTGGAATGTTCATTTAATGTTAAATAGTGATTAGACTCATTTTTGAAATTTTTTGTAGGAATTGATGGCTGAATAATAGTATTCAGTCAAATTGTTACTAGCTTGCTGAAGTGGTTATGGTTCTTAGAGTGTTCCTTTAAGGTAAAATAGTGATTATACTCATTTTGTGATTTTTGTAGGAATTGATGGCTGAATAATAGTATTCAGTCAAATTATTACTAGCTTGCTGAAGTGGTTATGGTTCTTGGAGTGTTCCTTTAATGTTAAATAGTGATTAGACTCATTTTTGAAAATTTTTGTAGGAATTGATGGCTGAATAATAGTATTCAGTCAAATTGTTACTAGCTTGCTGAAGTGGTTATGGTTCTTAGAGTGTTCCTTTAAGGTAAAATAGCGATTATACTCATTTTGTGATTTTGTAGGAATTGATGGCTGAATAATAGTATTAATTACACGAGGTCTTGATAGACACATGTGAATGCATTGTGTATATATATAATTCCACACACAAAGAGGGAAGAAATCTTTCTATTTATCTAGAGCAATATTTCCAGGTATATAAAATACTATCCCCTATTTAAAGCAGCAGGCAGCTCATTCCAATAACGGTATGAAGGTAACAGCCATACTGTATACGGAGCAGTGAGCCGGCAGTGAACGTTCTAAACACGAACTCGAGGTTGTGGGTTATGGAATGTTGGCAATGCTTGTGCCCTGAGCTGCATTTGCCCTGTCTCCCCATTGGCTGGCTGTGTCGGAGCTCTTCCTCTCAGCCCTGAGCTGGCTGTTCCTGTGGTAGACGCTAGGCGCTGTCCGCGGTGCTGATCTGTGCTAGCGGTGCTGCTGCTGACAGCTCCAGAGGCAGCGAATCCTCTCCCTCGCTCAGTGATATGAAAGCGTCTCCTCACTACAGCTGATTGCAATTACACCAACAAACAACTGCCAGGCTATCTAACAAGAACCACAACAAGCTGATTTTTTTCCCCCCTCTATCTCCCTTGCTATTTTTTATTTGTGTAATTGCTTCTCCCTCCCCTCTTCACCCAGCACTTCCAGCCCTGGGTGTTTCATTCAATGCTGATTCTTTCTCCAGCCTGATCAGTCTATGTTTCTCTTCTGCTTCCAAAGTATTGGAGAGGGAGAAAAAACCAGAAGGTAGCAAGAAGGGCTGAATTAACAGAGGCAGCTCCTTGCAATAAGGAGATTATCCTAAGAACATGTATGCTGTGGGCTTTATGTTAGCTTCTGTGATGCACATCCAGGCTCAAGGTAAGGACTTGCCCAATCATTTGATTTTCCTGTTGAATTATGTCTGTCAAACAGCTATTCAATTTGTCATTGTTTAAAGCCACACTGCTTTTGTGAAACATAGGTCACTTCATCACATATTTACAGAGCAGGAGGCTCCCAAGTTCACAATCCCTTTAAATGCTGTTATTGTTGGTGTTTTATTTATCTGTTTTATATATCTATCTCAAGTGTACTTTGCTTATTCTTGCATGGGTTATTCACTTCTATAGTTCTTTAAATCTGCTTTTGACTGATGCACTCCAATAAGTCACACTGCTGTTTAAACTGGGATTAAAAAAAAAAAAAAAAAGGATTGGAATGCTGTGGAAGAATCTGTGCTTGATAGATATGTCAATTCTAAAAAGTAAAGTGCCTGGGGTATCTCATAATTACTTCTTTTTGATAATCTCATTTTGTTGCAAATGAAATGGCATTTAATCATTTGCCTCGAAATAATAGAATTTTTATGCAGCAATTCGTTTTAACAATGAACTCTCACTCCGATGCACAATTAATTAAGTTATTGGCAAATGATTTACCTCATTTGTGAAATATTACATCCTGTTTTTTTTTTTTTGTTTTTTTTTTTTTTACAATCTATTTTATGGGATTTCCCAAGAGAGCATCTGCTTAATGGGGTAAAATTTAGTAAGTTGAAAATAATTAAAAGCACCCTTTAAAAGCATTTTGACAAAGTTTCAACATACTTTTTTTCCACAGAGCAATCACAAAGTCTATTTGACACATCTTGCAGGGGGAGGAATGAGGAGGGGGGAGGGATTTGCCTCCCCTCCTTTACTTCCTAGTTTGCTAAGTGTGATTGAGTGCCAAATTGTAGCATGTGCTCAATGATTATTGGTTAAATTGTTAGAGCAACAAAGTGTTAACTTAAACTACTTGAAAACTTGAATTCCTGATCTGTGTATGTCCCTTTAACCCTGCATAATCATGCCCTATTGTCTTTAGATCAAGGCAGATCTCCAGTAGTTTCCAGATTTCAACTCTTATCATCCTCAGCCACTGTCTTATTGAGGGCAGTGAGAGGGCAATCCAAGAAACAATCAGGGTAGGGGCTCTAGGCTTTCTCTCTGTAAATTAGATCTGGGAGTTTTCAATTTGTCCCTAAATGACTCTGTAGGAAAGCAAACTCCATTTAGATATGACTGGAAATGCCTGTGAAGTGATATATTTCAATAGTACCTTTCTCTGCCTGACCAGACTCGAAATACTGTTTGCTTTAGAACTAACTGCCTATGAGGTAGGTTTGGACCTGCATGTTAATTTTGTAAACATTTATTATTTCTTTGTTTTAAAGTTAAATTCATTATTTCTGTATTTTATTTTTATTTATGGCGTATGCCGCAACTAATTTAAAAACCATCCTTCAAAACAAATATGAAATTAGTGTCCCTCTAAAAATGTAATAACACCAGAACACAGTTGTCACTCAGAGTATCAGTGGTGAGTAATTTATTGCTCTCTCTGCCAGCTGAGCTTGGGAGCTGATTATGAGCAGGGAGCAAAACAATTTTCAGAAAGAATGCTGGCATATTTGTTAAACCAATAAACAGGAAGAAACTGTAATCGAATTCCTTAAACATGATTACAATTTCGAAGGCACATTTTTTTAATCTGGTCAGTTATAGAAGTTTCATTACACAGAGCACTCAGACGACTTTTAGATATTTCCTTGGAAAACATAAAGAGAGTTTATTTAACAATAAAGCACTCGCCCGTTTATCCTAGGCTACTGATAAATGTATTTGCTTGATGAGCAAAACACGTGATGTATTTATCAAGTACTTGGATTGCTACTAGGCTAAAAGCTGCCGGAGGTGTATTTGGAAAGAAAGTACCATTTAACCTTTGTACGCCATTGGATGAGAAACACATTGAGAAGCCATAAATTGCCCATTAAGGGTTAACTTTTAGATTTACATCACTTCAACAATGCATTGATGTAATGATATGACATTATGCCAAGTTACTCTAAAACAATGGATTATGTTCGTTTAATTTTTATTAAATACTGAACTACCTTCGTGAGAATCCATTGGCAAGTTTGCACTCAATTCTGACTTCTACAGTTGTCAATCACCGCGTTTTCTTATCACGAGTGCATCCACAGTTGTGATTTGTGCTTTTTGATGAAAATCACTTTTAGTGTATTCTGAGATCTCTCTTAATTTAACTCAAATATATACTTGTGGTCATGACTTATATTGATAACTAAACCTAACTGTGCCTGCTCATTTACATTACCCCAATGTGCAGCCGTGTCTTGTAACACACTGCCATTTTCATTAGCTGATTGGAAATAACTTCTCAAGAATCTTTTAAAATATCGATGTGACACAGAATTAGAAATCTGCTGAAGATGGGACAGGAAAGACATGTGGTTTAGATAGATGGCTGGTGAACGCAGAAGTATCGGTTTCTTTGTTTAAGTTTCAATCAAAATAAAATAACAAAACTAAACACAAGCAGTGGGATTATTACTTTTAAAGTCAGCCTGTTGATGTTCATTCATTGAACTAGAAATTGTGGAAAATTGCCAAAGGATTTGCCAATTATAGGCTGACATTTAGAGTTCTAAAAGTAGCTCAGATTTATTATCACTTTGGCCTAAAATGTTCGATTTCTTTGACCAAGTTAGTTAAAAAATCCCTACACGACCCACATAAGGGTCCAGAGAAAATCTTGTGCTTCATTCAGTCTTCATTTACATCATTAATATGATTGTAATGATGCACTTATTGTTAATATATCATAGGAACTTATTATTAGCCCAGAAATATGTGAGGGCATGAGATAAGTTGTACTTTAGAAGATGGTGATGATGGAATGGTGGATGGTATTTACTTGAGTTCATCCACCATAGAGATAAAAATGTCAATTGATGGAAATCATTAAGGCTTTTTCACTAAACGTTGAACTGTACAGGATTATTCACTAAACCAAAGGTAGGCACTTCAAATGTTGTGCACTACATGTCCCCTGATGCTTTGCCCATTCTGGAAATGTAATCTACAACATTTGGAGTGCCAAAGGTTGCCTACACCTGCACTAAACACTGAATGTCTGTCAATTAAGTTTGAATGGCAAAACTGTGACAAAAATAGCTGTGATCATGGCTCTGATGGAGAATTTTTCATGATCAGCTATTTTGTCTCAGTTTTTCCATTCAAATTTAATTTGGGAAAAATTCAGAGTTTAGTGAATATCCCTGGGAGTTTATGGAAAACCTAATTGCACCATTCAAGCGAAAATTGCCAATCTGTGACTGGAACTGGGAAGCTTCTAAATCGGCACTGTTTTTTTACCTAAATTTAATGTTTATTAGTGTTTAGGAGGATCTCCCAGTGTTAGTAGATCCTTATCAAGCCTTTAAATGAATAGCCATTGTTTAGCTACACCTCCAAGGATTCACAAAAAAAATAAATGAATGATTGAAAATGCTAAGCACTCAGACAGTGCTACCTTTTATTACATGTTCCTTAGGAAAACCGATAACCTGGAAAGGTCCTTAATTCTAGTCATTAGTATATGGTCCTGTGGAATTGGAATCCTGCGCCTGTTACATTCATATATTATTACTTTAAAACAAGTTAAGGTCTGATATTTAAGGTGTTTCAGGTTGTAGCTGTCATCCCATCCACCGTTTTACAAAATATAGGCTTGTTATTCTTCTTGATATTCTTTAGTCATTATCAGTCTAAATTCTCTCAATAAACATTTTTTGATATTAAAATATATAGGCCCAAGTATGAATGTACTATACCTGTATGTATTGTCTGAGAAATTAAAGTTAGACGTGTTGTGAAAAAAAAAAACTGTTTATATTACCTCTTTGTGAGTTATTTCTACGCATTGCCTTATGTAACCGGATTAAAAAGAAACTTACATTTCTGAATGAAGCACAGCTAATTTTACCAGGTTTTTGTACAAAGAAGACTTTGCTAAATTTATCATTGCAATTTTCTGAGAAATAGACTTTTTATCTCTTGCACAACAGTTACTGTACAGTATTTTTCAGTCTAGTTGGGGGAAAACATTGCAAACCATTTATAAACCTTCCTGAATACTGTAATATTGTAACCTGAAAGGTCAATTTGTTAATCACCCTCTGTTACTCAAAATCGAAAAACTGGGATGAAACGTAACCCTTTGGGTGTAAAGAATGTGAAATATAATTGTTTCACTCACATGTTCAATGTGACCCGTTAGAACGAACAACAGAAGAATTGTCTGTGTTATTTTTAAAATCGACTAATTTATCAACATACCATGCTACATCTGCAAAACTTGTTCCAGAAATGAAAAGAATGAAAAAAAAAACTTTTAGCAATTGCAAATATATTAATAATATAGAAAAAAAAAAAAAACTCCAATACCTTGGATGCTTCATATATTCTTTCTTGTTTATCAAAGCCCTCAAGTTGAAAAGCTGGACCAGCGCAGATGATACAAAGTTATGAAGGTTTTCTAGTTACTCTGGCTGGAAGCATAAAACAATATTTTCAAAGTAGACCTTATTGAAATAAAGGCCGTCTCACATCTCAAAATTCAGGCTCAATATTGCAAATAAATGGAAATCGCCCACTGAGTGCAGCTGAAGATGTTTTGATTAACTTTTTCAGCGAATACAGTATGTCATGTAAAGAATATGGAAACCTTTAATAGCTTGTATTAACCCTTTCAGTACCCACAATCAAAAAGGCTAGTAGTATAAAAATATTTCCGGACTTTAGTTAACATTATTCACTTGCATCTATATAAAACCCCTTACTTTTATCCCATCTGTTCAAAAACTAAAATAAAACAAAATCATTTTTTTTTTTTTTTTTTTTAAATGCTAATTGTATTCACTTTTAAGGCAACATTTTCTTGTTTGGAAACACAGATGTATTTAAAAATGTTTTCAGTATGGATATTCCACATTTTATTCTTTCAAATTTGGTTTTCAGTTTATCATAATCTAATATTTAGGAAATAAAGCCTTTCCATCCTATTGCAGGACGAAAAAATGTTTTACTCATTTAACCCTTTGCATCCCAAAGATAAAAGAGGATTAATACACTGCTTACACCACTGGTACCTGAAGTGTTAAATATAATGTCATTCTTTTCATCCAACCTATTACTGGATGAAGAAATTGGACTCATTTAACCCTTTGCATGCCAGACAGAAAAAAAATAATTAATACACTGCTTACCCAACTGGTACCTAAAGGTTTAAATATAATGTCATTCTTTTCATCCATCATATTACTTAATTAAGACATTTTTCTCATTTAACCCTTTGCGTCCCAGACAGAAAAAGAAGATTAATACACTGCTTATCCAACTGATACCTAAAGTGTTAAGTATACTGTTATTCTTTCCCTTGTGCAGAACATGTTCTGCAAGACTCTACAGTAGAATTTCTTTAAAGTAACGGATAAATATTTTTTATTCATATATATATATACATTTCCTTTACTATTTCATCTGTAGCTTACAATTTGACATGCACAGTAGCAAGGAAACTCATCGTGGTCAGCAACTGCTTTGCCTAAGCTGTAGTTCTGCCTGTTTTGTTACATATTGCCCATTGCAGCATGCAGTGATGGATGGACTGTACGTTTCCTAATGAGCATGTTGACAGGGTGAACTAATAAGGATAGAAAAGAACAGCTAAGCTCAAATAAAAACCTGCTGCCTCAATGGCTAGGAGAGCTGCTCAGCATCCGTAGAGCAAAATCTTCTAATCACTCATTTAGGAAAGCTGATTTTAAGGCTTTATGCCACACTGACTGTATGACAGCGAAACGAATCATCTACTGGCAAAAAGTTTGGTTGGGTTATCTAGCCCATTGCTGAAATTACTTTTACCTCTGTGATCTGTATTGCAGCCTGTATTTTATTATTGTGTGTTTCAGCTCATCCAGCAGAGGGAACCGTAATGTGTACATAACATATACTTTAAGAAAACCAATAGAGGCTTGGAAATGTATTATTTATTGGGTTCAGAGTAATGTTTGAAGTTATCCACAGTTAGGTTTGCTTGACTGTCGAAATACATCTATAATGTTCCATGCTTGACGTTTCTGATCATTGATATATACGGTGGATTTGTTCACACACAGTTCTTCTCTATAGTGACAATTCAAAGTGAATTTGTAGAATTTTAGAAATTCTATGTTCATATTCTTATTTATATTAGGTATAGACGTCTAATAGGTTAAAGAGAACAGATGGCAATTCGCTATGCTGTGCCATGAGAAGTCTGGAATGCTGGGATGGAGGGTCGAGCGTCTTTATATGTGTCCTTATATGGCCAGAGTCTAATCGAAAAGTTCTGACATCATTATAGTCATGCCTATAATAGAACAGTAGCCTATTCTATAGTGCTGCGGAATTTGTTGGCGCTTTATAAATTATAATAATAATAACAATAGACAAAGGGACATACTTGAAAACCCAGGACATACTTGAAAACGAGAGAAATCTCAACGTATCTTTCCTGGTAAAATATTTTATAAATAAATATTTTATAAATAAATAAATGTTACTACCACTACTGTTACTCTTTGGCTGTTCCCTGACTTTCTGGACAAATACAAATACTCTCCATCCAAGATCTCTCTCTCTACCATCTATTTACGTATGTATTGCTGTTTATAATAAGTGTATCTTTTTTTTTATAAAGAACGTCAGATTGCCTATTAATAATTTTGGGTGATATACAAGAATATTACGATGAGCCATTAATATAAGAAGATATAGACATGAAAATAATTCTTATAACATATACATATTCATTGCAGAATTCAAAGTGAATTTAAACTTTAAGGCCAAAATAGTTGAATTGGGAAACTCTCCAAATCAGCTATGCTTCCACTTTGGCTGTTTTGGTCTAAGATTTGAAATCCACTTTGAATTCTCGATTTAGCAAGTAACCTTGTAAACTGTGAGTTGTGGTACAATGATTATACAGATGGAACATGAGATGATATGTTTTATTTACAAATTTCTTATTTATGATATGCCTAATATTTAAAATTAAAAACAGATTTGTATATTATATGATATAACATATCAGAGTGATGCATTGTTGGCAATTCAAAGTGAACTCAAATTGAATTTCAATCTAAATATAAAAAAGTGTACAAAAGAATACAATGGATAAGATAGGCTCAACACTTATGAGGGGAATCCCCTTAACCCCCACAATAAAATCAGACACACAAAAAATAATATAAGTGGAGCTCTAGTATACCTGATATCGAAGATGGATGTACTTGATAAAACACTTTACATAAATCTGTGAACAATATATAACACAATCTTAGTGCAGATGGTACAAACAATAATGATAAAATGTGGATGAAACATTTCCAACTCACAAGGAGAGAGACAATAGGTCACCTGGCCCTACTGTATAGCGCCCTTGGATCCTTAAGGGAGAGCCACAGCCCTCTTCCATGTCTTTAGAACCCCAGCGTGGTTGGCAGGGAAAGACAGGAAAACTTAGAAGGTGTCGACAAGTAAATCAATGTATTAATATAAATCAAATAAAGCGAAATCTGATCAAGAATACTTAGGAAATAATGCAGTGTTCAGTTCAAAACGCGTTTCGCCATAGGCAGGCTTCCTCAGTTGGTGAATTGTTGATAAGTAAATAAATGTATTAATATAAATCAAATAAAACAAAATGTGATCAAATGATCAAGAATACTTAAGAAATAATGCAGTGTTCAGTCCAAAACGTGTTTCGCCATGGGCTGGCTTCCTCAGTTGGTGAATTGTTGATCAGTAAATAAATGTATTAATATAAATAAAATAAAACAAAATGTGATCAAATGATCAAGAATACTTAAGAAATAATGCAGTTTTCAGTCCAAAACACGCTTCGACATAGGCTGGCTTCCTCAGTTGGTGAAAATCAAATTGAATTTCAAACTGTAGAACTTCTCCAAGTCAGCTTGTTTATGTTTGTTATTTATCCTAAAGTTGGAAAATCATTGTGAATTCACTTTGAATTATTAAAATATTACATTTTAAGGAATACTCAATGACTGCATGCAGTCTTAGTTTAAATTGGTTTAATTAGCTTACAGATGCTAGGTTTGCAAGTTCTAGATATGTTAATTACCTGTTATAACAACATGCTACAGCTATAATACAAACAAAAATGAAGTATTGTTTTATTTTATATCTATGAAACAGCCTTAACTCAGTGCCCAAAAAGGAGCAACAAATATTGGTCCTAAATAGGCACTGCCCTTTCTTGAAGCTTAAGTCTGTGCTGCAGGTAGAGCATGGGCATAATCGCTACAGTGTAGGCATTTATCTTAAGCCTTATATGGACTGCACTGTATCAATACATTTATAAACAACTAGTGGGCATATATAGTATATGCCCACTATATACCCACTAATTGTTTATAAATTTATTGATAAACAGTCCTTTTTAACAGTGTGCTCACTTTTAGTTTTTAAAAGAATAAAATCCAATACCAATTGTGTGGGTGATTAAATGTGTTTGTTGGGAATCTTATGGGCCTTTTTTTTTGTACAGATGATCCTGCTGTTTTTTTTGGAGATGTTAATGGATTATTCATAGAACAAGTGAGCATTGTAATCATAAACTTTTTATTAAGTTATTCTGCTACACTATACGTGGCTGTATTGGATGTTCTGGGAGATGTTTCATTTTACCAAACAATTGCGTATTTGTATTTCCCATTGTGAACACTATATTTTTGTATTTCTTCACATTTCGAGTTGTAATGTTATGTAAGGATGCACAATAATAATTTATTGCTCATGTTTTTGCCGACCTGTTGCACTGTATTAAATGTCTTTGCACTCCACTTAGCTGGGTACGTCAGCCAAGATAAAAACATACATTCACACATGCCTAAACATAAAGACAAAAAATAGTTCTCCAGACTCCTAACCCTCACAGTGCATGCTGAGGAGGTTGGGGGAACACAAGTTTATTGTTATATGAAATAACTCATTCACATTTTAATGTTTGCCTGCAATCAGTTTTATTTTGTGTTAGGGATTATTCAGCACATGGTTGCTTAAAGAGACACTCCAGACCCCTAAATCACTTCAGCTTGCTTGTGAAGAGTGTGTCCTCTTTTTTCATTTTGCAAGTATTGCAAATTTCAATAGACATTTGGATTTTTCTAAATGAACCTGGTTACACCCCACTGGATGTCAATCAGACAACTGGTCGTGTTACTTCCTGGTTTGGTTAGCTCAGTGGAGCACCTGCCTTGAAAATACTCCCCATTGAGCTACATTGGGAAGTCTGTGATTGGACAGTTACAGAAAGTCTGGGTAGGGAAGGGAGGACTTGCAAAGGCAGTAAAATTTGCATAATAAAATACATACAAGTATTGTTTTGTGCTAAATATACTAAACAGTGATTTTATTTTATTTATTCTGTATTTGAGCAGCGGAGTGCCCCTTTGAGTCAGGTCATCAGGGGCCCGCAAACTGACATGAACAACCAACACCCCAATTTATAGCAGTTCAGTACAAAGTGATGCTTAGTAAATCACTGTCTTGCAATTTGCTCTGGTTGAGCTTACCTGAGTGTCAGCTGTAATCGCTGGGTTTGTAGTAAACTTGCATTTAGTGAACAGATTACTATTTTACCCATCTTTGGGCAATTTACAACTGGTCAGCTCGATCTTTTGGACCCCAATGTGCTCATAAAATGTAATAGAGATATTAGATTGTAAAATTGATCTCAGTCGAGGTCATACATCTTCGACTCCCTTATTACCAGACAGCAAGTTGATTAGATTGAATGGAATAAAAAACAATCACAGACAGAGAAGAGGCAATGCCCTATTAAAAGGCTGAATTATTCAAACTCTGAGAGTAATATGTTATTCTGTTGCTGTCAACAGCAAAGGAAGAAAATTAAAGTTTAGGAATGACTAACAAGTATTGAAATATTAAACAGCAATATCAAATCCTGGTAGTATTGCAGTAACACAAAGTTCTTATATTTTATCAGCTTTGGAGAGATGCAGCGTTTAACATATAGTTTCCAACTGCCTGTAACACGTTTATGGTTAATTAAGATATGATATATACACTACAGCTGTAGCGGTTTTAAACCCTTCCCTACAGAGTTATTTCTAAGACAATGGTGGACTTTTATTTTAAATGTAGTATGCATATCTACTATGTATGAGACAAGGGCAAAACCATAATTACTGCATATAATCCACAAATACATACAGAATCAGTTTAAGGTTTGTTAATGGAATTTTTGCAATTTTTTGTTCTTCCTTTGCAGAAATATTGTTGAGTATAAATTATTATTAATATTATGGTATCCCATGTCTCTCAAGCATTCTTAACATTTTAACACAATGGTACAGCAGTACATATACAGAAATGTGTGTATATATATATATATATATATATGTGTATATGTACAGTTGCAAGAAAAAGTATGTGAACCCTTTGGAATTATATGGATTTCTGCACAAATTGGTCATAAAATGTGATCTGATCATCATCTAAGTCACAACAATAGACAATCACAGTCTGCTTAAACTAATAACACACAAAGAATGAAATGTTGCCATGTTTTTATTGAACACACCATGTAAACATTCACAGTGCAGGTGGAAAAAGTATGTGAACCCTTGGATTTAATAACTGGTTGAACCTCCTTTGGCAGCAATAACTTCAACCAAACGTTTCCTGTAGTTGCAGATCAGACGTGCACAACGGTCAGGAGTAATTCTTGACCATTCCTCTTTACAGAACTGTTTCAGTTCAGCAATATTCTTGGGATGTCTGATATGAATCGCTTTCTTGAGGTCATGCCACAGCATCTCAATCGGGTTGAGGTCAGGACTCTGACTGGGCCACTTCAGAAGGCATAATTTCTTCTGTTTAAGCCATTCTGTTGTTGATTTACTTCTATGCTTTGGGTCATTGTCCTGTTGCAACACCCATCTTCTGTTGAGCTTCAGCTGGTAGACAGATGGCCTTAAGTTCTCCTGCAAAATGTCTTGATAAACCTGGGAATTAATTTTTCCTTCGATGATAGCAATCCGTCCAGGCCCTGATGCAGCAAAGCAGCCCCAAACCATGATGCCCCCACCACCATCCTTCACAGTTGGGATGAGGTTTTGATGTTGGTGTGCTGTGCCTCTTTTTCACCATACATAGTGTTTTGTGTTTCTTCCAAAAAACTCAACTTTGGTTTCATCTGTCCACAGAATATTTTGACAGTACTGCAGTGGAACATCCAGGTGCTCTTGTGCAAACTGTAAACGTGCAGCAATGTTTTGTTTGGACAGCAGTGGCTTCCTCTGTGGTATCCTCCCATGTAATCCATTCTTGTTTAGTGTTTTACGTATTGTAGATTTGCTAACAGGGATGTTAGCATTTGCCAGTGACTTTTGTAAGTCTTTAGCTGATACTCTAGGATTCTTCTTCACCTCATTGAGCAGTCTGCACTGTGCTCTTGCAGTCATCTTTACAGGACGGCCACTCCTAGGGAGAGTAGCAGCAGTGCTGAACTTTCTCCATTTATAGACAATGAACAGCAAGGCTTTTGGAGATACTTTTATCACCCTTATCAGCTTTATGCAAGTCAACAATTCTTAATCGTAGGTCTTGTGAGAGCTCTTTTGTGCGAGGCATCATTCACATCAGGCAATGCTTCTTGTAAAAAGCAAACCCAGAACTGGTGTGTGTTTTTTATAGGGCAGGGCAGCTGTAACCAACACCTCCAATCTCCTATTAGCTCTTGGAGATGTCATTAGTCTAGGGGTTCACATACTTTTTCCACCTGCACTGTGAATGTTTACATGGTGTGTTCAATAAAAACATGACAACATTTCATTCTTTGTGTGTTATTAGTTTAAGCAGACTGTGATTGTCTATTGTTGTGACTTAGATGATGATCAGATCACATTTTATGACCAATTTGTGCAGAAATCCATATCATTCCAAAGGGTTCACATACTTTTTCTTGCAACTGTATGTGTAAGAAATCTAGTGGTTTTAGAGTATACTTTCCCTATGCATTAAGGTAGGTAAAATAACTTGTAAAGTAAATACAGATTCCTGGTTAAACCTAGACTGCTGTATTTCAAAAGGAATTCCAGGCTCTAACATGCTTTTATTGCATCCATTTAGCCCTCCTTGCACTTTCTCACACTTTGACCTTGCTCCTGACCACACTGTAACTGTAATTCATATATCCTATTGTATAAAGCAGAGGGGGGTGGGGGGGGCAGGGTTGTGCAAGAAAGAGAGACACTCACTGGATCATTGACTAAGAAATCAGTTTCTCATCTGGGTGAGGAATTAAGCGGTAGCACTAAAGAACTGAAAATTGCTTTTGTCTGGTATATATGTTACTGTTTTTTTGGTATTTTTTACAAATATAAATATCAGATTCTGGTGATAGTATTAGCAAGCAAGTCCTGTATAAATATGACCTTTAAGGTGTTTTTTTTTTTGAGTTTTATTTCACACTTACAGTTTTATATTATTATTTTGACCAGCTCATCATAATTTGCATGACCGTACTTGTTAATGACGTGAACTGAACACTTAAGACTTGTGAGTCACATCAGCTGAGAACATTTTGCTTTGTGCTTTACAGAGCAATGTTCTTACATACAATGCTATATGGTTAAAGGACATCTGTTTCTGCAAGACATTAGACTTCCCAGTGTATTTATAATCTCTATTTATGTAAACATAGATGATGGGAACTTAATCCTTCCTCTTTATATTTACCGTGATGTTGGCGTATTTTGAAGGAAGGGAAAACATTGTGGAATTCAGGTCGTATAATCCTCAATCAGCAGGATAATAAAGAAATGCCACCAACAGTTGACAATCCAGAAGTCACCTTCTGAGCAAATGTATTTTGTTATTATATTCTCTGTATATTTCCCTATTCAGTCCTCAAGTAGTTATAATACTTACTTCCAGTACTTATAACAACCAAACCTAACAGTTTACATTCAACACATGTAATTCCTCTTGTGGTGTGTAATTCTTAATAAGATTTCTTTCTTAATTGTTCTAGAGCAAGGGTTACCAAAAGGTAGATCCCCAGATATTGTAGAACTACAACTCCTATGATGCCTTTCATTTCTTTAGCATTCCTTTAGAATGACAAAGCATCATGGTAGCTGTAGTTTTAAAACATCTTTACGTCTACCTATTGGACAGCCCTGCTCTAGAGCTTCTAGAGTACTCATACAATAGAGTTTGTGTCTAAAATCAACTTAGGGTTGAGACACATTGCAAAGATTAAAAAGGAATTATATGTTACATAAAGGTTCATATTTTAACGGTTTCAGTGCTGGATCACTAGCTCCAGAGAACATCGGGAAGAAACAACACTGCACTACATAATATCCCTGTGTTTGCTATGTTATACAGAAGACTACCCTGTGGCTAGAGAGTAATCGATACAGGTTGCCATCACTAGGAACACACATATACAGCTCTCCACCAGCCTCCCCTAGGAAGACACAAAGGATTCCACCGCATTCAGAAGCCTAGGACTCTCTGGGATTCAGAGGCCAGATGCAACGTTACTTCCTTCGAGCATTATTGTTGCAAAACACACATTTTTGACATTGGTGTTACAACAAACCCCTTTAATTAAAACCTTAAAGGAAAACTGTCATAATGAATTCATTGTAACAAAAACAGCTCCTAAAGCAAGAAATACATCATATGTCATAGTGATAAATTACATATTTAAATGCTTCGCACCGGCCTCCTTATGTGCTTATTGGAAAAACATCTATGATTGACAAAATAGTTATCAGGACAGTGTTCATTGTTACTGCTGTAAGAAACTTTCATAGTGACTTTGAGCATAGAGCTAAGCACTCATTCGCATGAGAAGTGCTCCAGGAAACTTCGACTTTGGAGCTTAGCCAGCCATACAACAAACCCTAGGAGAATATTTCTGAAGGTATTCAAAAATCTCCAATCACAGAAGTGCTGTCATCCCCGTGAAGTATGGAATTTGAATATGTGATCTGCTGATTATAATAATGGCTAAAACATGATATGTCGTCTAGTGCTGTGACTCCTATGAATGCTTGTTTTTTACAACAAATGAAAAATAAAACAGGCTTGTATTAATAATATTCTAAATGTTATTATTGACTTTGAACATCTGAACTTGAATTTAGTTTTTTTTCAAAATTCCCATTTAGGAAGGATTTCTGTGGTGTCAATAACTTTATGGCTCATCGACTTATATAATGTGTTTCACATCTCCAGCGCAAAATTATTTCACCGAGGAAAACATATAACAAAATTGTCGACACGCAACTGTAAAGCATTAATGCCTAAATATGCAAAAGCCATTTGGTATAATTCATTTTCATAGCTATTTTAGACATTGTTCTACAAGCGCAAACAGGCATCCACAGTGTCTCATCAATAGGCATTATAAAGGATGAAGCAGGATCATGTTTTAACTGCTGAAATCAACCTTGCATGTAAAGAAGCGAGGGAATGAATAATTATCCATTTCTATTGAATGTGATAGGTGGTTACCAAGATGTGTGTCTTCATCATCGCTGTGTAGTATAATTTCTCCATAACAGAATTTGTTCCAGGTAATTATTTTTCTGTGCACATGTAACGTAGTTCACTCATTACACCTGCTTGCAATTTCTTTGTAGATCATGCTTGTATTTTCAAGACGATCACGCCATCCTGTCTATAGAAATAATAATTTATGGTACATTTCCAATGCTCCTGATATATGTATTTGGGTTATTTTATTACTGGAATGTTAACGATGTAACTGGTTAGCACATCATGGCGTCGTACATTAAATGTATGATCAGACATAAGCATCGGATAGTCTGGTGCCCTACCGGTCACTGGTTAAGTGAGCTGAGACAACCCAGAGAGAGGTTAATTTGTTCTGAATGTTAGAGCACTTTTCTTCCCATAATTCCTATGACAGAATAACAAGATAACTCGTATAAAATCTAACAATAAAAAAGAATTGTTCCATATTGTTTCCATAAAGCCTTCACCTGGATAGCTATTAAAATGACTTGTGAAGCATCCCTTGAACACACACGCCCTTCATCCTTGCTGTGGGTAACCTCTGCTTTTCATTGCTTGTATATTAGAAGAAAAGGCAGCCTGGAGACTCATATACACAAAAAAAACCAAAAAACGTGCAAGTAAATATCTTCTCACATTTAAAAGATCATCTAAAATAACCTCATCTTTATAGTCCTTCCAGCTAACAAACATATTTTACGATTATCAAAACATTTTCTCTGAAATGCAGGTTGTTGTTTTTTCCCCCCCGATACAGATGTTTTCCTGTTTTTGAACTACAACTACCAAAATGCACAGCTAATGCCCTCTTGCACCTTGGGAAGTGTAGTTCCTCAGTTTTCAGAACCTAAGTCCGAGTCCTACTCTGATAGTTATTTTGAAAAGATTCTATTTCCACACACTGGGCTGTTAGCTGCTAGATCACAGTGCTATTTACTAATAATATCTTCTTTTTATAGTGGTACAAGGATTATTTCTAGTTAAAACCACAGGGCGATAAGTATTTTTTGAGGGTCAACTGTATTATTAACATTATATTGACGAAAGTCTGAAATAGATAGATCAATTTATGTTTTTTGTTTTTTTTTATCTCTAATCGCACCCCATCAATGTGCAGTCTCTGTGATCTCGATCACTGCAGGAAACGTCGCTGCGTTAATTTTGCTCAGTGCCTGTTTTTACTTGTCACGGGCTGCGACTTTGTTATCTCTGCTGATGTTTGATCATGTAGTGCTACGATTTCTCAATCTGCAGGTAGCTCGCTTAAGCTACCGAATCTTCCTGGACTGTGTTTGGGTGCTTCTCTGCCATTATTCAAACACCATATGGCAATCAGAAGCAGCTCAGCACAGGGAGAGAAAGCCTTAAGCCAGCCATATGTCATGAGTCCCGTTTTTGCTCCAAAGGTTTATTTGAGATTTCATAGATGCTGTAGAAGAGCGAATATTCCACACGCTCCGGCTGACAGGCCTCATGTCCCTGAGTGCAGCAAAATTGCTTCTTTGATACTCTGTCTGGAGTGGAGCTATCTTTCCTTACTCTCTTTGAATCATCTCAATTCTCCATTATATACAAACCTTTGTATCAATACAAACTATTTGTGTCTCTAACGTATGTCATATCTCTTGCTGTTCTGTAACATTACACCGCTTTATGGTGTTGCATTTGGCTTGCCGGAGTAGTGACTGCAAATATTCTAAATATTTCAACAAGTATGTTGTAGGTTTTATTTTATAAAATTAAATAAAAGGAATGGCTGCTAATGCAATAGCCTAACACCTTTGTAGATGTGATGACGACTTTTATCTACATTAAAAAAAAAAAAAAACATTAATTTATTGTTTTAGGAGAATATCAAACTAATTTAACAAAGGTACCGAAATCAAGTAAAGCAAGTTCTCTCTAAAACATGCAATTTGGTACTGAATTAGTTAAAATGTTTTTTTAAAATCTTCTGTTTTCGTATGAAAAGTAGGTAGTCTTCCTGACATATTATTTCCCAGAAGAAGTGCTTTAATGGTTTCCATGCTGGGTACTGAGCAAGCTTTGTACTGCATTTATCACAAAGGATAGAATGCGTTCTGTGTACTCCAAGAATATAAGATATCTAACCTAGCATGGGAATGATTTTGATAATGTCAGGTACAAAACAGTTTGCTACCGGATGTTAAATGAGTTATGTGCTCTAATATAAACTGTGCCCAACATACTTAGACATTCTGTAAAATGGTACCTGGATTGAAAAATATCTCACATCTCAGGCCTCCCAACAGTCCTGCTTTTGGTCTGACAGTCACAATTTTGGAGTCTTTCCCGCATCTGGGGACACCAGGGAACTGTGTCTGGGCAGCACATCATGAGCGCATCAATAGATGCACTTGCACTGTGCATTGGGTGCTAGGACCATGCAGTAGGTGCTTCAGCAGTACTCCTTGCATGGTCTAGATGTCTGGAGGCAAACCGAGCAGCCTGTCAGTGGATGGACCTGTCTTTTTATGGATGTGCCCACCTATTATGAGCCACTCACCCTGCCCCGGTTACCCCATTCCAATTGATGAGATTCATCGGTGTATATTTGTGAATTTGCATGTTTGATGCGGATCCCTGTAAGGAATGGAATAATAAAATACATTGATGATATTGAAGAGACAATTCTCCACATTTATCATGGTAAAATGCATCTGTCCCTGAAATACACACATTTTCAAATAAAAATTTACACAAGCAGGTGAATATTTGCCATTATTGCTGCACCAACTCATTGGGTGAAAATTAATTAGCACATAATACAGAGAGGGAATGTTTAAATTAAATATTCTGCATCATTATTATCTTCCGTGCCTTAAAATAGCATGGGATGTTGATATTGTATTGAAATCTTTATACGGAATAGAGAATAGCGGTTTACTTTTGAGCCATCCCCCTTTCGAAAGGTGCATTCTGCTCTCTTGAAACTTATCTGAAATAGAAAACCATCTAGGATTAAATGATCCTTACTTCAAAAGCTCAGGATTTGCGGGGGTGTGGGTTTGCTAGATTTTATTCATTATTATTATGCAACTAATGCAGCAATGGTGTCCGTCCCCTTTGGCTTGAGATGGAGGCTAGCAAACTCTCTCCACATTTGATTAAATGTACTCTATGGTTGCTTCCATCTCAGCACACAAGGTTGGCAGATATGTTTCTTAGAACCAAGACCATTATTAAGGCTTGGAATATACTATATTGAAAAATTAATCCTTCTGCTGTCTGGTCTAGAGCCACTCCTCTGTCAGTATTAAAATGAGCTATGCCTGAATTAGATGTAGACTATTGGTCCTCCCATATGATTCATTGTATTAATGATTTTTTTTTATCTTCTAATTTTTTAACATTTGAACAGCTACAAAAGAAATTCCACTTAAGTGTTTTTGATGCCCCAGCACATGCAAATTTGGTTAAAAAAAAATTAGCGAACATTTTAGGATTTCCAACCAGGGTCTGAATGCTAGAAAATTGGAATTGTCAAATCTAGCAAAGGTTTATATTTCAGACCCTGGCCGGAAACTAACAATTTCCATGTGTTATGCCTTTTTTGCAGGAGAAGTAGGCATGAAATTGCCATACATGACAAAGTGGGCGAGGGATCCGGGTGAGGTATTCACAGTGGAGGAATGGCATGAATCATTACTTGCCTTGAAAGGCAGTACACTTTGCATTTCCCACTTAGAATCTCATTTAAAATTCATTTATCGCTGGTATTTCTCTCAATTTAAAATGTTCCGATGACACCTCTCCACATCTAATTTATGTTGGAGGGGCTGTGGACAGACAGCTACTTTATACCACATTTTCTGGTCATGCCCAAAACTATCCAACTATTGGCTAAAAAATATTGGAAAGGATCATATATATATCACTGAGTTCCCTGTCGATTTAACTCCTGGATTATGCTTACTTAAACGTCTCCCTGAGGATTTATCAATTCACAAAAAAATAATGTTAGGCTACCTTCTTATCTAGGCTACGTCAATGATTCCTAGATATTAGAAATATTTTACAATTCCCTCTGTTAAAGATGTTTTACTGTTTTTATTTGAAAATAAAAGATGTGAACTTGCTCTCCGAGTACCTTCAACTACCAATTTACTCTTTAGACATGACTGGTCTGAGTAGGAGAAGGCAATGAGGAGTAAGTACAAGCCCGACAATGTTTCCACCTGACTGAAAACCGATGTAACTTATGTTTGACTCCTTATTCACAGCATTTATCATTCATTTTCCGTTATCTATATAAATATATACGACGTTGGAAATTTTACAAATTTTTTCTTCCTTTCTCTACTTACATTTTTTCATATCATACTATAGATGTGCAATTTATTCATTTTTCTCCAGTTTTCATTTTTCATTTTTTATGTTTTTCTTCATCGATGATCTTTGAGTTGTAGTATTAATAATGTAACCACAATAAAGATCCTTGCTATTATGTAACTGTTCATATACCATACTGTTTAAATACTATTGATTGTTAGAAATGTTGACAAAAATGTACAATTGTTATTTTTATTATTATTATTATAATAAACAATAAAATATATTTGAAAAGAATAGCAGTTTACCTTTATAATGAGTTTTTGTTTGTGCAGAAATGTCACTTTAAAATAAAAATACACTAGCATTCTGTATTTCAATGAAAGACTTATGTATTCCTTAGACCATTCATTTTACAGAGGGAGGCCAGGAAGGAGAGAGACAGACCATATCTCAACATCCTACTCCTTTTTCATTTTGTACTTAGAGAGGAAAGAATTACAATATACCACTCAGTACACTTCTCTGCAAATGCCATCATAAACATGTTTTCATCCACAGTGTGTTCTTCATCTCAATCCTAGCATAATCAGAAGAATTGTCATACTCACAGTGTGGTATATGTCTTGCAGTTGACAAAGAATTGTTTTTTTATCATTTGGAAGATCCTTAAAGTGGACCAGAAAACCTCGGCAATAATATGTAGTTCTTAGCTGGAGATAGCTCATTTGGTTGAGACACCAACTGTAGAGCCTGACAAACCTTGTTTGATGGGGAATTCAACCCTTAATCCTTCCAATCTTGATCAAATTTGAGCATTAACATACTTTGAATAACATATAGACAAAAACAGGATATAGCGTATACTGCGCCTAAATATTATACTATTAGAGCTCTAGCATATGTGAGTGGTTTTCCTACAGTTACTTTCCATCTGATCTCTCAATTGTATTATACTGTATTGCACTATCATCTGTTTTTTTTTCTTTTTTTGAGGTTCACTACGCTTCCTCCAAGGTCTATGTATGTATAATATTTAGGCGCAGTATACGCTATATCCTGTTTTTGTCTATCTCACCACACAAGGTTTTTGGGAATCCTTGTATTGTATACCGCAGCCTGTCCTACTATATAGTGAGCTCCTATACCTCCAGTTTGTTATATTTGAATAACATATGTCCATTGTTTTCATCTGCTACTCTGTTAGGATCTCTTTCTCCCTTGTAAAATGTTATAATCGGGTATGATTCTCAGTATGTATCTGGCCTTCTCATTGTTCAATTTATTTTTTTGGAAGCAAAAGGTTCATGAGTAATGATGTCTTTACAGTGGCTAAAGGGCTAAAGAGCATTTGCCACCACAAACTCTGCTTCAGGTAGATATATACACAATATATATTTATTATTATTATTATTATTATTATAACTTATCTAGCGCTAATTTCACATACTTTAGACAGGGGATATTATATCTGACATTTCCAAAATGGTCACCAAATTTGGCTGCATCTTATATGCAAATGTTATTTGGTATTGGATGATAGGTACACTAACACAACTAACCTTAATTCTGTACATTTGATTAGATGCTAGCAGCACTAAAATATGGAAGTATACCACCCAACATTCTAGGATTTGGAAGGATTTTTCCCATTTAGAGTTCTTGCCATGGTCTTGTTCCCTGGTGCCCCACTTTTGTAGACATCATAGTACAGTACTTTATACTTGCAGTCTGAGCACATCGTTAGATCCACTTCTGTTATGCAATCTAGAAATCATTGTCTGTTTAACTCATTTTTGAGCATTCAGGGTTCCCTTTGTGGGCTGGGCGGTGCGGGGGGTTCTGGTCATTCAGATGTGTGTGCATGCCATGGTAATATGCCTCCATTTTGGCCTGACCTGCCCAATTATCTTTCTGCATCACCATTGCACCAGCGGCACACCTCATACAGACCACATTTTAAGGCATATAAGTTAAACTGGAAAAACATCCAACTTGGAGAATTATTCTGATTTTATTTTAGTCAAAACTATGTCCTTATCTTGGCGAGTTCTTATATTTCCCTGTTTCATGAATACTCCCATCAGTGTTTTAGGCATAAATATTAGACTTGCACAGTGGAAAATGGAGTTTCAGCCGAAAATACATTTTTGGATACGGATGAAATTCATCCCCCGAAAAAGTTTCTGAAAATGAATCATGAAAATGCCAATCAGTGTACTGCTAAATATTTGCACAATATAAAGATTAGATCTATAGAAGATGGAGAAGAATGCCATTAAATTTAGAAGGAACCATGGTAGTATTTGTATTAAAAATATAATATATAAGTATAGATAAGTACAGACTGTCATCTTCTTTTATCCTCTTTTTGTCCCCGTAAATCATATTTCTTTTGGTGCCACAGATGGAACCTCTGAATGCAGAATCAAAACAAACCTGTTTGTCTATTGCACAAGTTGATTGTTTCGCAATTAGTCTGTATGGTGGTTTTGAAATCGGGAATTCAGATGATCACCCAAAAGGCACAAATTTGGATGAATTGTAGTTGTAACAAAACAAATCTCCAAGTCTAATAAATATATATATGTAGACTGTTTCAAATTCACACTGTCAAACATTTTGTGCAAAGAAGTTTTGTGTGTCTACCCACTAATGTTTGCTCAGTTCTGCTTACTTACTGCTGTCCATATTGCTATTTAGTTAATTGGAGAATGCTGTTGTTGTTAATCCTAAACTGAGCATAAACTAAGGGTTTTAATAGGTGAAGCAGGGACCGTTGGGAGGTTTGTGCACACCTTTTCTAGACATTTTTAGAATTGTAATAGATACTGTTCAAGGCAGATCTTAAATTACACTAACAATAAACAATGAAACATGAAACAAGTAATGTATTCATGTCAACTCATGATCTTGACAGTAAAATGACAGAGTCAATTACAGAATGTTTTCTAAATTCAATTTTTACTCACACAAAGCACTTTCCAGACATGGTGGTTTTTTAAATATTGAATGGCATTCATAAACTTAGAATCATGGGCCAGATATCATTCAATAATAAATACAATCTTGTAGAACCCTTGATGACTACTTCTGGCCTGTGGACTCTAGAGTAACCAAAATTGCATATGCATGGCAGCCCATTTTTTATTTTTATTTTAAATGTCCCTAGTGACTTATATTTAAACGTTTAAGATTCCCAGCAGGATTGATATACTGAACCACTCCAAAACATTGGGATCCCACACAGTAAAATAACAAGGTGAGTGAATATCCTAGTCTAGCCTAGTCTAGTAAACCCCCTGTTCCAAAGAAACAACACTACTCCTAAATATATGACTCTCATACAACGTAATAAATAAACACACACACAAATATAGTCTATGGTGGTTATATATTACCTCTCCCATTATGCAAAAAAAACCCAATTTTTTTATCTATGATGTTTCTTTTGTACATGCCACTGATAAATAATGTTTTAATGTAACCAAAAATATCTACTACAAGCATGCTATTGATATTGAGTATACAAAACAGTATTAACTGAGTTTTCTAGATTAATTATGCCAAGAAGGTGGATTTTAGACTTTTAAATAAGTTACTTGAAGCAAAGTTGTAGCCAAAATGTCCTATCTCTAAAATACAATCTTATATACCAGTATAGAAATACAGTTCCAATTTATTAATTCCAATATAATAGTTAGTGATTTTCACAAAACTAGTGACCAGAAAAGCAAGGACCAAGATCACGAAGCACCATTTATCACTAACTATATGCTGCTTATTAGGTGAATATTTTCCAATTCCCAATATTGCACATTTTAATTAGAAATGTATAAATAAATGCTTTTCATTAATATATATATTTCCCCAAAGAAATAAAAAAAAAAATAAAAAAGAATTCTCCTGACTATATAAATAATGCCACATTTGTTTACTACTGCAAAATATCTTGTTCCCAAACTATGGATAAATTGTGGAGGAGATTAGAACGTTTTCTTTGCCGATTTTATAGCTGCTAAAATGTCTGCTGGGATAGCACGTCATATATGCGCATTCTATTTGTTAACTTCTTTATTGCCACTTACATGTTAATGTAATTGAAGTTCTTTGTACGTGACGTGTATTTCTCTGTCAATAAAAAAAAAAACCTTGATTATATAAAGCATTTACAAAACAGAAAAACACCCACACTCCTATTAATGTAGAATTATCATGCACATTTTCTTCTCCTTTAGATATTCATAATGATAATCATGAGTGCCATCGGTTCCGACGTAGCCGTTTATAAATTTGTTTAATTTAAGACATTTTCATTTAAGATCAAACTCCAAATACTTTTTTTCATTAATGCCTTAATCTTTTTTTTCTTACTTTCCTGTTCTTGATTATTATGAAGATTTTAGTTTACTGAGAGATGAGTCCAAAGGTCAGCCCCTCATTTTAAATGGCATTTCAGTTGTTTTTCTTTAGTTCATTGATATTACTATCGTCTGACCTTTACTCGGCTGTCACTCTATTCAAAGACCTGTTTAACTTGTAATGTAGATCTAAGAATTGTGTAAAGCAGATATAATGAGATAAGGCTAATGCATGCATGTATTGGGACGGATGCTCCACTCTTGAGCAAAACAAAGGGAATATTTGTAGCTTTTAAACATTTATTTCAGAACTATCTTTTTAATTATTATTTTTGACAGTCTTTTTTTTTTTTTTTTTTTTTTGAGAATAGCACATTGAACAAGCAATATAAACTACATAATTACAGTTTATGCTTTGAGAAAATCTAATAGAACAGATTCATCCTGAAATAAGAAAGGACTTAGAAAAGGAAATAGAAGAAAAAGGGAAGCAGAGACACAACACTTTGGACATCTCCTTGTGGAGCCCAGTAAGGGTAGAGAAGGATTCTTACTAGCTGTCAAGCAAACTACAAGGGCTGAGGCATATGCACATTAAGGGCAAATCAATAAATTCAGAATTTTCATTAATAAACTTGAATGGTAAAACTGAGGCAAGAAAAAGCTGTTGTGGCTATGGTTAAGTTGGAGAATTTTCTACAGTAAATATTTATGTTTCAGTTTTCCAGCCAGATTTAGGTCTCACTTTAGCATTGTTGGAGAAGCTTTCCAAATGATTAAATATTTGTGGATACACTTTTAAAATTATTTAATACTGTGAATTTTTTTTTAAATGTTGTAATATTTTGATGTTTTTGATATGTTGATAAATTTGTTATATCTGCTATATTTTATATTAAAAGAGGTTGAAAAATTATTGTAATAGTTTTATATAATGATACTGTATATTATATTATTTTGCTATAATAATATTAAATCAGGGACTCCGTTTGAGAAAATTGAAAATGTAATGAATTTATTGAGAGAGATAAATTGGTATATTTTTTTTAAAATATTGAGTCCTAAGTTTAACTAATTCTAATAAGTTGAAAAGCACCAAGAGAGACATAGCGAAGAACATCTGGAATGCCAAAGGGTGCCTACTCCTGGTCTAGATCCTTTGGAAATAGTCATCAATTATAGCCTCCCTAAACTAAACTTTGCCCTCTAAACTTTCTAATGTAAATGCTGATCATAATTCTGATTATTAACAAACTGTAAGATACAAATGTCTACATGTTTTCAATTGGTAAAGAGATTAAGAAAAAAAATCCCCTATTGACCTTTTTATTATTTAATTATTTAAATTTTATTAATAATAAAAAAAAATACACCTACTCAATTTTCTGTTGAGTTACACATATGCATAACTGTATTTCAATGACTTTCATTACAACAAGGCATTTTTTTTAAAGCCCTGCAGTAATTGGCTTGAGTGAAGTGATATTTTTTTCTGTTATAAAATCACTTTTAAGATTAATTAGATCTTAAGGTTACCTGGAAAAGAGTGAAAGAAGGATGCATAAGCCTAAGAATGACAGAAGAAATTCTCATTGCTTTCATTTATCTTCATAAATGTACAATAAAAATATGTGTTATAGTGTCTCCCACCGGAGGATGGATTGGCGGAGGAGAGTAGAGAGAGTGAGTGGAACCTCGGGTGGTAACATTACACTTCTAATTAATCACTGCAGTCAAACCTTCAGGAATAACCCTGGGATCCAACTAAAAGACATTCATTACATTCAACGGTAGAAGAAGAGTTTAGCAGCTGCTGGGAATGTTGGAATCTAGACAGAATGTTCTCAGAGTGAAAGTAAGATAATATAATGCCATGTTGCTTCGTTTCTCTACACTTGTACTTATATTGAGCAAGAATCATATAGTTGAAAAAAATATTCTGTCTGTGTTTTTGATATAGAAACATAAAATTGTATTTCACCAACTGTTATCTTGGTTTCCCATTAAGCAGATGGTTTAGGGCTGCCTTGAGTTAGGGGGCACCTGGGTATCAACACATCTCCATCAGATTGCTTCATGCACGTTATGTTCTGTATTATCATTCTAGACTATCTGGATTAGTTACCTCTTTACAGATTTATGACCATGCCCTTTTGCTTGTGAGTACTGTATAAGTAAATTCAGCCTTATAACTTGTAGTGTCACGGAACAAGTTGCCAGGCGAATATAGAGTATACATTTGAACTTTTCTTTTCATTTCAACAGGGCTGCCCAAAAGTAGACTCCCAGATGTTGTAGAACTACAACTTTCACAATGTGTTGTTTTCCTTCCATGGAAGCTATAGTTTGAAAACATCTGGGAATCTACCTTCTGGGCAACCTTGCTTTACAATTATTCATCTTGACTGCAATAACATAGGATAATCGAAATAAAAATTTGATTTGTTTGATACATGTATCTACTAATTAGATGTTATATGTAGTATCCCCTACCAGCGTGTTATATGTAGTATTCCTTACCAATGTTATCCATGCAAGCCTCTATAATGTATACTAGTGATTTACTGGTAACCCCTTCTAATCACAAAAGGTTTCATAATGGAAACTCTAACTGTGCTTTTAACATGTTATAGCATCTCTGTCAAAACAAGTCATGCAACCAGTTGAGCAAATCTTGCAATGGCATCCTGGCCCTATCATTATCTGAAGTTCGTAGTGGAGAAATCCCTGTGGACGTAGAGGTATTTACAAGCCATTGAGGCACTCAAGTCAATTATAACCCTCTGAGAACATGTAGCAGTGTGTACTTACACCCAATATTGCGTGTTCCTGCTCTCAGGACCCAATGAGCTGTGTGTGAGTTGTACCTCACACAAACACTGTGTCAGTCATTCCTGCTATTATTGAAAATGTTGCAATAAGCTTAAAAGAGCTCCTGTACAACCTCTATGCTCCTACAGCAGCATCGACAATAGCAAACACCAACCATGACATATATCATCCTCAGCCAGTACACAGAAATCCAAGTTCCTACAGATGAGCAGACCAGCAAAAGATAACTGCACCATGAAAACAGACAAAGCTGGTATATAAGTCATCAAGAGTCCTGTTACATAGCAAAGCACATTAAGTGTGAGAGAAGAGCTTTAGCTACATTAAGAATCTGGGATATTGACAGTGCAGATGCCTTGCAGGATATCACTGTCAGTAGTCACTGCATGCAACTCAGCGGGACGCTATCCGTGGTACTGACTGTGGTTAATATGTCATTATCAGTCTCTGCACCCTGCAATTTCCAGACAGAGTTCACATAAAAAATAAACAAAGGGATATTTCACTAACAATGAAATGTAGTGATTGGAAAATTGAAGTTCAAAATTTAGTTAAAAATTAAGTTATGTTTATAGTCAAGATAGAGAAATTGTTAAAATCAAGTATTTTTATTGCTGTTTTTTGCAATTTGATTATGTTTTTACTCATTATATAATTAAAGCTTGCCATTTAGGCAGATTATAATACATAGTTCAAGAAAGGGCAGAATTTACAATAAAAATGGGGATTCAAATATTATTACTGTCACAGTTGATATAAGAGGCAGTGGAGGAGATTTATAAAAGTTTTGATGAGAAAATTAGGACAAAGTACAGGAATTTGAGCAATGTCCATGGAAACCAAGAGAATGCTCCTGGTAATTTCATTGGTTTCCATGGTGATTGTACTACATTTAGAACTTTTTCCCACTTCTATGTCAGAGGCACTTTAATAATTCTTCTTCATAATATTGAGCACCTTCGTGTTTTGATGTAATATCCTTAATACATACCAAACAAAGTTACTGAACAAAGTTAATCTTGGTATCAAATCTTACACTGTAGGCTTTCTAAATGCTGCGCCATATATTTTCTAAATTTATTTGCCAAACCCAGAAAAGGATGCTTGGTCTTAGAATGTTTCTGTTAATTAGTTCAAGTATACCTGCCATTTATTAATGGCATTTTGCACAAAAAAATGAATTTACTAAGAAATGATGAAAAACTGAAGTGACTCTCCATGGTCTAAGATTACTTGACCCCTTTATAACACACACTTTAAACAACCTTTACACCAGAGGTACCCAAAAAGGAGATCCCAAAGAAGTCCTTGAACTACAAATCCATTGATGCTTTGCCATTCTAAAGGTTGGCAAATAATAGTCAAAGTTGTAAGTCTACAAAATCTGGGGATCTATGTTTTGGGCAACCCCGCTTTACACTACATATGCAGTATATACAAGGGCATATCCATATAATGTTTTTCTTTGTTGGCACTCCTTATTGTTTTGGACTACGTCTCCCGTGACACTTTGCCAGCATCGTGGGTGTGAGTATTATGGGAGATGTAGTCCACAACATCGGAAGTGCCGAAGGTTACCTAGACCTTCCATACTGCGTGATGTGTAATACCAATGCATTATAATAGTTGGTTATTTGAGCCTAGCTTTTGTTATTTACTGTTAATTCACTTCAGTTTTGTCCACATTTCTAGAATATGCCCAAAAGCTATAAAATCCACAGTTAAAGGGTTACTCCCAGCATCATAACCACTTCAGTAATTTGAAGTCATCATAGTGCCTATAGTCCATATGTGCAGCACTTAGCTTTGAAACACCGTATAAAGAGCTTATCTCTCTGTTGCCGGTGATGCTCCCAGGCTGACTAATGTCAATTCTGTGCATATCCCTGACTAATGTCAATTCTATTGCATTTATTGGCTGAGTGTGGTCAGCTGATGCTCTCAGCCAGTGAATGGCCAGTGGGATTGACTTCCTGCTTCTGCAGCTCTACAGAAGTCTGATGTCATCACTGGCCACAGGAAGACAGTAGATGTCCAGTGGGAACACAGGTAAGATGGCGAACCATTGAAAACGGTTTGTCCCATTTACAGGAAATGTTTTGTGCATATCTTTCAAAAGAAGTTTAAATAAGAGATTACTGTACTACTATGTGTTTCTCTATCAGCTAGACGTATATCCCATGTTTCAAATAAATGTTGTTTCTCTATAAATTTCTCAATAATATACGATTCTTAACAATTTTTTCCCACTTAAAGCAAGTAAGGAATCTCAAGACAACGCTCGTTGTGGCCAGAATTAGGCAAATCCCTTGTTATTATGGTAGTTCTGGTATATTAGTGGTAATGGAGGGGTTAAGATTCAGTGTTTTCTGTATGCTTCTATCTTCAAACTTCCTCTAGCGTATGAAAAAAAAAAAAACCAAAGGAAAAACCATATGAGATTCTTGGTATAAATATAATTGTGCATCAAAACTGAAACATCTATCTCACACCTATGCATTAAAGTAATTTGCTTCAATTTTACACGCATTAGACCAGATTGAAACGTGCTGTTGGCAAAAGCTGTTAGTATGGAGGGATAATAAAAAAAAACAGATTATGGAAAAATGTAGCCCAATGACCCTTTCCGACTGGTTCTTATTCTTACACATTTACTGGAAATAATATGCTGTTTCAAATCAGATTGTTGTGTTTGTGTGTGCTTTTTGTTATTGCACTACAACTCCCACCATCATCATCCAGCTAACGTAATCCAATTTATTACAATATCATGTTTCAATATACACTATATGTATTTTTTTTTTCAAACTGCAACATTTCCTTTAATACAAAGGACAGGATTTATCAATATTTTCCCATTGTGATCAATAGGCACAGGTGTGTCAATACAGTCATTTTGCTTCATTTAGTATCATTTTTTTCTGTGATCATATTCAATCACAATACAATTCTTAATCCTGTATAATGAAGATGGTAAGAAAATTACAAGTATCTTAACCATTTACCTCCCCCGTTTGATCATAAATTAAATCTTTATTAAGGCTTTGATACAGGATATTTACATTCTTTTTGAATGCAGAGCATAATTTATCAAAACAGAGTTAGAAACATTTTGGGACCGGGTGCTAAGTCAAACTTTAATATAGTTGCCTTAGTGATTAATCCATTTTTAGAACATTACCCCATAAACGATCCAGTTTTAGCTTGATTGATGTGAATTGATAGTGTTTTCCATTTCCTTCTTCTGGGTTCCAACTTGAGTTCCCAGCTGTTGACCTTCTAATGTGTTTGTTCACATTGTTATATGTCCCTGGATGAGCTATAATAAACCATAAACGTCTTGCTGACCTAATGAAAGATCACCCTCAGACACAAGTGGATTTGCAGGCATTAGTCCTTCATGATCAACTAATTTTTGGTTAAAAAAAAGGGATAGCATAATAAGTTATGATCCGTGTAGATGGCATGTGGGACACAAAAACTGTGATTTTGTGCATATTTTGATACTTCTCAATATCTAAAATAATAAATGATTTGAATTTACACAAATAAGATTTTCCTCATAGAAATATTGGGGTATCGTGATTTATCAACTTTCCAAACCAAGGGCTAAATCAGTATGCGATAGATAACATTTTAGGACTTTCCACCAATATCCACAAGTATTTTTGATGTGATCACAATCCAAAAAATGTCACAACCTTTTTGTTCTGCTAATGCGGCTATAGTTAGAAATCGCTATTGACTTAAAACTTGGTTTCACTTCAGTTGGCATAGTTAATCAAATGAATACAAAAAAGAAAAATAGGAGTGTAATATTGGGGTTTTGTTGGGTGGGTATAAGTTAAAACTATACCTCCTCTTAACAATCACTACCTAAACAATAAATAACGAGTGAATAAAGAAAAATGAACAAAGAGGGGTAGATCTTCTAAACTCTATCAAGAGTATTAATAAGAAAGCCTTACATTTCTACTAGTGGATAGTAAAGCACGAGAGATAAATGGAGTTCTAGAATACTCCAAGTGTTAGTAATTTAAAAAGGGGGGGAAGGGGAACTATCGCCTAAATATTGAATTGCTACAGATCCAAAACTGCATGTATTGCCCAAACCATATAGTTGATCGGAACGGATTGGTCACAGGGGAGCTATCAGCACTGGTCTTGTCAGTAAATGTTTTCTCTAACTATGCTGGTACTGCTAGTGTCTGGACGCTCTATCTATTGCTTTCAAGTTTGCTCAATCCTAGACACACCCTATCCTCACAGGAAAAATAGTGCTAGCTATTGAAAAAAAGGTGAATCCTATCGGTTAGTTTCAAATTAAACTGCTGGTCTATCCAATATCTGTGTTACATCTACCGAAGGATACCACTGAACCACTCGTGGTGAAACGCTGACACAAACCTTCACATTACATTAGGGTAAGCAAACAGAGGGATTACCACCTAAAATTTACTAAAATACACCAACTTGAAAAATGCACATTTTTCTTTAGTAATAATCATATGCACATAAAGAGTCACTATTTTATTTTATTTTTTTAAACAAAAAGGGCAAACCACATATTACACAAACATAGAGGACAAGTCTGTTTTTCATTAAAGGTACACACTTGACCCACCCCTTTATGCGCGTCTGTGCTGCGTACGCCATGCCTATCATTCCTCCTCCTTTGTGGAATGCAGCCTTTGACCAAAAACAGTGTCAGTAAAGTGTGGAAGGCAGGGACGCTTTTACATTCCGTCCTCAGAGATGCAGTAGGACAAATGGGTGTCCTGACGGAGGAAGTTGTTTTTCAAGAAGATGATGATTAGTACAAGAAAATAGCTGGGAAGTAAGCAAGGCTTCATGGTTAAATGTTTTCAATGCGTTGCAATGAAAAAGAAAGTTGGAACAGGTAAATGTGTCACTTTGTCAGTTTGTTATGAAGTGATGTAATTATAATTTTAAAACACCCTTGCAAACAGTAAAAAATTGGATTTTTGCATAATGTGAAAAAGATGTGCTGTTATGGCTCTATTAAGTTATACATATGAACGTTGTTATAGTATGCTATTTCGTTTTTCTTTTTTTTTTATCTGAATTTTCAGCTAATGGTGACTGCTAAGAATTTTGTTTTCAGCCACTGAATGTCAAGTAGGTTTGAATGGAAATGAGCTGAAAACAAGACTACGGGGGGAAATGCATCAGTGTAAGGAGAGTGCAAATATAGGTTTGTTTTGATCCATAGCTCCATTATCTTTTTATGTTTGTGTCAAATGTATGAGTGTTTTCTGCATGTGTCTGCAAATAAGGAGGGATTATGAGTTTTCCTTGTATTCTGTAACGAATGTCTTTGTCTTGTTCAATCTATGTCTACAATTAGTATACATAGCTTGCAAGGCAAGATAAGAAATGTTTGTCTTTTTTAATATACTGCAATAAGCCCATGTTATCTCCTTAAGGACACAGCTTCAGAACTAAAAGGCCTGCATGACGGAAAATATCCGTCACTTGTCCTTAAGGGGTTAAAGGAAACATTGCATTAGAAAATGGAGTTTGCAGAATGTAACCCTATTAGTAAAAATTGTTGTGAATATGCATCAATAAGGTGATTTCCTCCTTTTTATTTTGATGAACATTCAAGCACTATCTCTTACACTTCTTGCTAAGGAAGACACGACCACCATGATTTCAAGAACACATTTCACTTGTACATATTTGTGGGCAGGAATCATGCAGTGTATAAATTCTACATACTACAGGGCACCGTCATGTGCTGGCAATCAACATGATGTAATTACGTGTGTCCAGGACAACCGTACTCAATGCACTCCCTACGGTTCTGTCTGTGTGCCCCGAGGCATGAAGCTTCATAGTTGCAGTGCTCGTTACAAGCTTCTGCCCACTCACTCAAATACATTACAAGTAGAAGTGATGCCACCCTGACTGTATATGTAGAAAAATGGAGTGTCCGTCCTCCAACAGGCTTTCTCATAGAGATCTATGGAGAAGCTAGTGATACGAATACAACCGACTTGACTACACCTCTATTTGTGAAAAAGCAAGAATGGAGCAATCAGTAGGTTGACCGATGCCATAGGAGACTTTTATTAATTTGGTGGACAATTTTATTAGCCTGAGTTGTAGTTTTATTCCCGATGTTAAATTAATAAAACTGCTACAAGATCTGAAGTACATCAATGGCTCGAAGAAGAACCTAATGGGAAAATTGTCTTTTCTTGGCCTGAACTGGACTTACTGCAGAGTGCCTAAATTCTGAGGAGCATTTTTTAAAATATATGTTTTTTATATATGTTTTTGTTTTATATATTTTATATATATATATTTTATATATAGTGAAATTTATTTACTAATAATGCACAAAAGCGCGAGGGGAACAGGAGAAAAAGGATATTGGTAGAGTATCCTATGGAGTGGAATGCCCTACTAGTTGCGGGAAACAGTAAGGGTACAATAGAGAACTTAATGTGCAACCTTAATGCGTGAATATTAAAACTGAACTTTTAATGATACATTTCTAATATCTAAAAACTGGTGAGAGTCAACAGCCAAAAACACTTGTGTGTAAAACAAAAAAATAAATAAATCAAATAGAATAAAATCAACACTTGTCTGAGACTTGCAAAAAAGTACCCCACACACGTATAAGAACTATTGTTTAAACTGTGCATGGTAGCTGTAGCTAAAGACAATGAATGCCCACTAATTAGTAGAAAATGAGAGAAGTCTCAGCAAGTTGAGCTGAATAAAACTGGTGAGATTCATCACCCAGAGTATCTGGGAGTCGCACCAACACAGGGCTTTATCAAGTGCTATCAAAGAGTTGCAACTGACAGTTTGAGATATATATAAGAAATACAAACATAATTCGAATTTTGGTGCCAAAATGATGTCATAAGCCTGAGCCATTGTGGAATATAGACATCTTACATTCCAAATAAAAAAGCTCTTTAGTAGTTGTGGCAAAAGTAACCTCGCCATGGGCTCCTGGAGGAGACTGCTTGACAGTCTCTTGCCCCAGGACTATGGGCCCTGTAAAAGCCATAGAAAAATACTTAGTTCCTGCCATTTTCCCATGCTGTTCGGGAACCGAACAGGCGCACAAGCTATGGACCACCCGGGAGCTTGTTAAGCCCTATCATCACCTCTTAACGATTCTAACCGCAGTGTTCTAATTGTTCGTCTGGGTGGCCGCAGTTCATATGAACGACCACTAGGCGGCGGCCATCTTGTTCCCCCGAAACCAGGCAGCAATGTTTGGGTGTCGAGTTCATGGAACTAAAATCGGACACTGAAACTCCCAGACACCGCTGGACTTCCATCATCGCCTGCATTCGTTTCCACAACGCCTGGAAGGGCCCTGTTGGTGGAATTGTTTGTCTGGATGAGGGGAACAAGCTCCATGCTATGACTATTGACTAAGTTCAGTAGTTTGTTCATTTTTAAAGTACCAAACTTGACCGACCACTACCACTTATTCCCTGTAACTGTTTTGGGCATAGGACCATGTGTGTGGTGGGTCAAATTATGACTTCAATAAAAAACCCAAACCCCTGAACCGATATGGATGATTTTTGGATATGTTGGTCACCCAGATTGGGGCTATGAGGGGATGTGACTTTGTGGGGTTTTCATGTGTTTTGGGGGTATTTTTGGAGTGTCTGTAAAATGTGTGTTTTTGTGCCTGGAGATAATTGAGTTTATACAGTTCCTGACTCAATTATCTCTCAGGCAGAGGGGAGGGAATACTCTGTTGTTTTGTATAGGAAACCCCATGCATGGGGTTTACATAAAAGGCTGTGTGTGGCCTCTAATAAATAGACTACTACCCAGCATTAAACCTTGGCTCGTGTGTGGGGGGGATTGCTTTACTGCTCTTTGGATTACTATACCTGCTATACTCTCTTGGAGGTCTTCCCACTGGGAGCTGGATCTAGGTGTTGGTCCAGGGCGGGAAGGAACAACGGAATGTTTATAATAGTAAAAAAAAGTATAATATTAAAAAAAGAGGGGGGAGGAGAGGTGAAAGGGAAAGAAAGATTCTAAATTGGGGTAATAAAAGGTAAAGTGAATAGGTAGGTGCATGTATATTATTTTGCAGAAAATATGATTAATCTGTATACTTTTATAGAAAATTAAAAAGGTCAAAATCATCAGTTAGAACTTCTGGGACTAGATTTTTTAACTGGAATTCCCAGTTTATTTCTTTTTTTACCCAAGATTCTACGAATATCTCCCCCTCTCCATGGGATTTTGCATTTTTTCAATACCGATGCATTTTAGTAGTTAAGGGTTTTTATTATGTTTGAGAAAATGCTTTGATACTGAGTGGTTTTCGTATCCTTTCATAATGCGTCAATGTTCTGCCAACCTGGTTTTTAAACATCTTGACGTCATTCCTATGTATTGGAGGCCACAAAGTCACTTCAATAGGTAGATAACATTTTTTTTGTGTTACAGTGAATAAAGTCTTTTATAATATATGTTTTGTTTGTGTTGCTAGAAAAGGAGTGTGTGGTTTTAGGTTTGACCGTGTGATCCGTTGTTTTGCACACTATGCATCTATTGCACTTTAATAGCCTTTGGAATCAGATAGAGTAGAGGTATTATTTTTCTTACAGTTTCTTGTATAATTAGATCTATTCTAGCACCAAGTTTTAGATTCATTTTAACAAAGAATTATACAAGAAACTGTAAGAAAAATAAAACATCTACTCTGTCTAACTCCAAAGGCTATTTGAAGTGCAATGGATGCATAGTGTGCAAAATAGCTTATTCTTGTTTTTATGTGAGCATATATACTTAAATTATTTTCACACAGTGTTCCGAAAAAATACATTAAATTGAACCCCCAGTGTCAGGATCAGTTTAAAGTAAAATATCTCTTAAAGCAGTAAATATATAACTTATCATAGTGATAAGTTAAATTTGGATTTCTTCTGGGCAAGATATTTTAATACTTACTTCTTCTCTAGTGTACCAGTACCACCGCAACGCAATTCTCCCGGTGCATTGCTGCCTCCCATTCACTTGTTGCATGGCCAACCCAAGATGGGAATACTTTCTAAAGCAGAGATGTTTTCCCCTAAAATTTTGACACAATATCTTAACATGTCACTCCATTCCTATAAATATCTAGCAAGCTTTTTAGAGGAGTAATCACAGCAACTACATCACATGATCTGTAGTTGCTGTGAGACAGAGCAGGATAAACACTTGTAGTAAGGTGGCTCTCTGCTCTCACTGGTCGTCAGCTGTTTGATAGTAGAGGAAAAGGAGCATATATCTTGATATGGCTGTTTAATAGAATCTATAGATTTGTTAGCACAGTGTATAGATGAAATATTTTTACGTTTCATTTTAGGTAAAGTACTTTGCAATATGACAGATACACTTTAATAAGGAATAATAAAGCATAGATGAGGGTGATCTCTATTTAACCTGTTAAAGAGCTGCATTCACAAGTTGCAAAGATGTTGTAGATTTCTGCAGTAAAAGGATTCTACCTGTAACATCAGCCAGATTTGGATAACTGCTAGCTTTTACCTAGGTACTCGAAAGAATGAATATTGACAGGGGGTACTCATATGATAAATAATAGTGTGATTATAAACCGTACAATGAATGCATGCAGCCAAAGGGATATATGGATTTAAAATGAAAAATGTAAACAAACATATATATAAGATCACAGCAGGGATGGTAAAAATGTTGGCTACATTGTTTAGAAACAGTGGGTAGGTTGCAAAAATGAATGTAGAAATAACCAATATTAATACGAAGATAAAACCAGTGTGAGGTTTAGAGACAATGAAACAATTTCATGCAGTCTCATAATTTAATGTGTGTAATGAGAAATTCATTTCTGAGTTCATTACCCAAAATCAACCAATTGGAGAGTTATGAAATAGTTTTCATGATGTCCGAAACAGCATCAAAAACATTAAATTTGGTAGATTGCTCATTTTTACATTTCAAGGAGCACCACTTTCAAGGCTTATAAATATATTTTTCACGCGTTTGTCAAAATATTTTATGTAATCAACTGTAGAAGGATTCCTTAGCATTACATTGATTCTTTATCTAAAAGATAAGATGTCCTCAGAAACACTATACCCTTGGTATACTACAGAACATTCACTATAATCCCAGTTTAAGAACCACCCAGATTGTCCTGCCCCAGTGATTTAACATTAGCCTATCAAAATGGCAAAAAAAATAATTACCTGGGCCAGAATCAGATTCTCATTAGCCTCAGCCAGCACCAGCTGCAGCCAGATCCCATTGGACCCCAAGAAAGCCATCCTTCTGTACCTAAAGCTTATTGAAACATGGATGTGGTTAATAATATGTAAATTATGACTTGCATGTGTGTGTCAGTGTTCATGTGTATCTGTGTGTGTGCATGTTAGTTTTTGTATGTCTGTGTGTCAGTGGGCATCTGTGTATGTGTATGTATGTCTTTATGGAAGTGTATGTTGATTTATGCATACACATCAGAAATCAAATGCTAACTCTACACACAAAATGCATCCTGCATAATTATGCCAGCATTACATAAAACTCAACACTGCATTCAAATGCCAACGCTACATACAAAGATTCCTCTGCAATGGTACACACAAACACGCCAATGTAGTAAAATGACAATATTATATGCAAACACACGCCTGCATTCAAACACCCACACTACACTTGCTTGAGAGCCCTCTCTACATTAGTTCTGCCACTGCTATGAAGTATCACTGCAACCCTTTTGTCTCCCAAGTCCCAACTTCTTCCCTCTAAATTAAAAGTTCAAGAGATAACTTGTTTAATATATATATATATATATATATAAAATATAGAAAAAATATTTTATATATAGTTATAGTGGGGGAAAAATTGTGATTGAAAACCCCTTCCACCTGAAGTCTGTGGTTAGTTAATACAATGTTAAACATAAATCTGCACACCAGTCAAGCCATAAGACTTGACAGGTGTATAGTCGCCATTTGGGCAGTCGGAATCCAGGACAAACCACCCCCATATCCTAACCCAATAACACACAGACACTAAGTATTATGGGGAAATTTGTCCACAGCTTTATTAACCAATAATTAATAATAATAATAATAATAATAATAATAACAATAATAAATTAACATATAAACATGGGTCATTGCCCCCCATACTCCGCCCCCTCGCATCCTGTTCCTTCGGCTACCATACAAAAGGCAATGACCCCCATATAATAACACCTATACATATTTATAACATATTTATAACATACACCAACATTCCAAAGTGCCAACCATCCATTAACCACGGCAGGGGTATACCCGGATACCCCTGCCCCACCAGGTTCTGAGTCACCTCCAGGACTCGAAACCTCTCAACCACCGATGACCACAATCTGTTTATTCCACCTCACGTTCATCCAGGGGAGCCTATTTCCTCTCCTTCGGCTCCCCGTCCCGCCACAAGCTCAGACCTTGACCCCTTAAGCTGTCTGAGCTCCGCCACCCCGAAGAAACAGAGCCATCCGTATACCATCCTGCCAACCCAAGTTGAGCAGGTCCAAACCCACCTCCGAGAGGTGAACACCATCCGAGCGGTAGTATCCTGGCAACCCTTCCTCCAGTTCCAGGTGCCTTACCACCACGCCCCCTACCTTCCGCACAAAGCTTGCCATCAAGCTATTCACTTTCTTCCTGCACCTATCCATAGCCACCGGATCCCGAGCTTGCCGCCACCGGCGCCTCGGGACAATCTCCGACCAAACCAACATGACCCCCGGAAGCAGGCCCCTCAATTTATTGATGTCCTGCTTCATCCACTTCACCAGCCGGCGTTGCGGCGTAAGGCCCAGGTCATTACCCCCAATATGTAGGACCAGTAAGTCTGGCGTGTATCCCGCCGCCAGCATCCCAAACCGTTTACCACAAACATCCCCCCAGCAGAAACCCCGATACCCAAACCAGCGAACTGCCAACTGGCCTCTCGGAAAACCCAGCTGCTGGCCTTGCGCTCGAGCTGCGGCCCTCCTCTCAGCCCAGAAGACAAACGAATGGCCCACGATCCATGCCTCACGCCCTGGGGGGAAAAAACAAATGATGAGGGAAGTCCGACAGAGACCCCCACCCCAGCCCAAATAACACCGTGAACCATTTCAGTACAGCCAGTTACAAGTCTCTTATTCCCTATTTTTTTTTTGTTTTTTTTTGTTTTTTTGTTTTTGCATAAAACGGTTCCCAATTTCATTACTCCAACAGACCCAACCGGACATAGGAACGGAATCTTACCGATTCCCACCTCCCGATCCGCTTCACCACCTCGTCCCCCAATCCCAACCGAGCCGCCTCCGTGGCAGCCCCAATACGGAACGAGTGCGTTCCAAATCGTTCAGCACGAAGCCCCAACTTGCCCAAGCCCAACCGAAAAACTTTCGTGAACTGAAACCGAGAGAGGGAGGATCCGTCGGCATGCACCAACAAGGAACCCCCCATCGCTGGCCTCCGCGCCAGGTACTCTGCCGTAGCAGCCAACGGGCACAAAGCCGAGCCCGGCAAGGCCCCCAGTGCCACGTCCCGGCCCACGCCGCGGACGTCCGTTTTGGATCTGCCGAGGTGGACCACCACCTTCCCATCCAAGACACGAACCCCCGAAAATTGCAGGCCCCCTTGCACCCTCTTATTAGCGCTCACCAGTTCCCCAATTCGGAATGCCCCAAAAAACGCCACAATAAACGCCACCTTGAACAGCGAAGCCTCGAACCCATCGAAACAGATTTTAGGCAATAAACCCACCAAATCCCCCCAGTAGTCGAACCGACACCTGGCGCCTGGTATCCGGCGACCTGCGTCCCTTGCGATAGCCCTTCAGGGCCTGCCTGATAATGAAGGTCTTAGTAAAGTCCTCCTTCCCATGCCATCTGAACCAAAATGCCATCGCCGCCATGGACCTGTCCACCATGGCAGGCGACGCCCTTTTTGCCAGCAACTGACAGGTGTACCACAGGAAAGCATCCCGCAGGGCCTCCCCGCTGTCCATGGCCAGCCCGTCCAGCGACCGCTCCCACAAGCCCCAAACCTTACTGTACGAGGCCCAAGTGGCCGGCGCCAGGGAAGCCTTCACAAGTCCTCCAAGCAGGATGTTCCCAGCTGCCAAATCTCGTCCGGGCAAGCCTGCCCGTCCTTCGAAGCCCCCGGCGCCACCAGCCAGAATCGGGACCACTGAAAACGAGACAGAGCATCAGCCACCTCATTCAAATAACCGGGAACATGCCGCGCGCGAAAAACAACATTCCGAGACATACACAGCAATACCAGTCGCCTAAGCAGCCTAACCACCGGCCATGAGGCCGCAGACTGATGATTCACCGTGTGAACCACCGCCATGTTATCCGAGAAAAAGACCACTTTCCGATCACGCAGCCTGTCGCCCCATAGTGCCATCGCAACGACTAACAGGAACAACTCAAGGAAAGCCAAGTTGCGCATAAGAGGGCTCGAACCCCAAGAGTCCGGCCACCTCTCCGCACACCAGCAGCCACCAAAATATGCCCCAAAACCCACGCTGCCCGATGCATCCGTGAAAAGCTCAAGCTCGGCCAACGACTGGCCCTCCTGCCTGAACAACACCGTCCCATTAAAATCCCGCAAGAAGGCATCCCAAATGCCCAAGTCCGCTTTCATGGCCGCCGACACCCGGATGAAATGGTGCGGGGACCGAACCCCCGCAGTAGCGGCCGACAAGCTGCGACTGAAGACCCTTCCCATCGGAATGACCCGACACGCAAAATTGAGCAGCCCAATCAAAGACTGGAGCTGCCGCAGAGTAACCTTGCGTGCCCCCGCCACAGCAGCCACCGCCCCTCGAAGCCTGTCCAGCTTATCTCGGGGCAGCCGACATTCGCCCAACCCAGAGTCAATCTCCAGACCCAGGAAACTCAGACACATGGTCGGGCCTTCAGTTTTATCCGCCGCCAGCGGAACCCCGAAGTGGCCCGCCACCCACTCAACCGTCCGCAGCAGGCGCAGGCAATCCAAGGAATCAGCCGGCCCCACGCACAGAAAATCATCCAGATAATGCACAATAAAACGATTCCCCGCTTCCACCCGTACCACCCATTCGAGAAAAGTGCTAAATTTCTCAAAATAGGAGCACGAAATGGAACAACCCATGGGCAGGCACAAGTCCACGAAGTAGTCCCCTTCGAAGAAACACCCCAGCAGGTGATGACAGTCCCGGTGGACCGGCAGCAGCCGAAATGCGGCCTCAATGTCCACCTTCGCCATCAGAGCCCCACGCCCGGCCCGCCGGACCAGATCGACCGCCCGGTCGAAAGATGCATATGACACCGAGCACAAGTCCTTATGAATACCGTCATTCACCGACTCCCCTTTTGGGTACGAGAGATGGTGAAGGAGTCTAAATTTACCCGGCACCTTCTTGGGAACCACCCCAAGTGGAGAAATCCGCAGGCCTTCCAGCGGAGGCACTGCGAACGGGCCCGCCATGCGGCCCAGCCCGACTTCCTTGCCCAGCTTCTCCCTAACCACGTCCGGGAAGTCAGCCACAGACTTCAGGTTGCGCAGCCTCCCCGATCCCCCCTCCCGCTCCTGAAACGGAATGAAAAACCCCTTCGCAAAACCCGCCAGGAGCACAGCGGCATCCGCCCTGTTATCGTAGCGGCTTAGCCATGGCTCCATCGCGCTTAGCCTCACTGGGGTTAAGCCCAGGGGAAGCGGATGCACCCCCTCCCCCGGCCGCGACAGCAGCACCGGCGCCACCGGACTTCCCCTTCTTGAAGCAGCGGTTGAGCCCATGAGCGCCTCCGCAGCCGGAGCACTCGTGCTTGAAGCGACAGGTGGTCCCCCATTTGTATTGGCCCTCATTATAGAGCCAACATAAGCCCTTTGGTAAGGCGGCCGACGAGGCGAACTGCCCCCTAGCGCCGGCCGAGTTCTGAAAGGGCTGCGCCTTTTGCGCCATCATTAGCTTCATCCAGAGCGGCAGGTCCATTTGGTCCCACCGCATACCCGGGTTAGCCGCCAGCCGCTGCCTAAACTGCTAGTCATACCGCCACCACGCCAACCCCCCGTAAGTCCGGTACGCTTCCCAAATGCCATCCAAATAGCAAAACAGAGAGGAGCATAACCCCGGCGATTTCTCGCCGAGCACGCTAGCCAGCACACAAAAAGCCCTCAGCCAATTCCCAAAGGATTTCGGAATCTTGCGATACCGCTTCCTCTTCTCCTCCTCCTCCTCCTTCTTCTCGTCCTTCTTATCCTCCTACTTGAGGTCTATAAAGTCCTCCAATGGGAGGAGGGTGAAGATCTCACAGAACTCCCCCTTCCATATCTTATCCTTCACGTCCTGCTTCAAATGAACCCCCAACGGGCCCGCAAAAGACACATACGCGTGCTGTCTAGCCGCGTCGGGAATACCCCCGGTCAACTCAGCCCGCTCGCTCCCAGTCTCCCCTACTTCCTGCGGCACCACCATGTCCCCGCCCGAACTAGGCCCTGTGGAATTCCCAACCCGAGAGCCCGTAGCCACAGCACCCGGAGCCCACACCTGACCAATGCCGCTAGTGTCACCCCCCGCCCCCAATGAGTGGAGTAGTGCCTGAAGTGTGGTAATTAAAGCGCTAGAGTGTATTGACCCACTGGACTCACCGGCCAAGCCCCCCGACACCGGGACGGTGGGGGCTGCAGTGCAGATCGCCCGACATCCAGGAAGAGGAACTTCCGCTGCTGTCTCGCCGACCGGGGAGCCCACCCGGTGAACAGCCTGCGAGGAGGCGGAACGGCTCCGAGATCTAGGACAAGGAGAAGAAGTCCTGGGTAGGGTGTAACGGACATCAATACCCCTCCCGTCACGACCCCGGGAGCGCCTGCTCTGTACCGAAGCCTCCCGCTGACCTCTACCACCACGTGGCACCCGGGAACCCCTGGGGCTACGACTCCTCCCGTCTCTACTAGTAGGCCGCCCCTGCCGACCATACCTAGGGGCTGCCGCACCTTCCCCTGCCGAGCTGTCCGAGGGGGAGCAGTGCCGACCCGACCTCCCCCGCGCCTCCCGGGACCCCTGCGATCTAACGGGTGAGGGACTGTCGCTACTACTCCCAGAACCCGGGCCCCCCCGCCGCCCGACCACTACTGAGGATCCCAGTCCCCGACCTCCCTTATTCCTCCGTCTGACTGCCTCCGGAACCCCTTTTCCCGCGCCTACCACCACCGCCCCTTTACCTTTACCCCCCTGCTTACTAGACCCCGACAGCCCAGACCTACCCACCACCCCTACGGGGGACCCGCTCTCTGACCTGGCCGCATCCCGAGACCCCCCCCGCCCCTGGAACTCACTCCTTTCGATCCACATTTACGCTTAGGGGCCCCAGGACCCTCCCCCCTTAGGACTATGGCCTGGGCGCCCCCCACCGGCCTACTCCCGCCTCTCTCCGTGGCAGAGCTCCCCCTAACGACCTTCCCGCCAAGAGGGCCCCGGCCGGAGCCCCCTGCACTTGCCTGTTGCCTCCCAGGCCGGCCATGCGGTCTCCCGGATCCAGCCTCGTCATCCTCGTCACTCTCCGATGGGGGGGGAAGCCCTCCCAGACCTCCCCTCCGTGGGTCCTGCAACACCAGGGGGCCGCCCGGCCACTTCCGACCCGAAAGCAGCAGCGCCCCCGTCCGCGACATCCTTCTGCCGCCGAGTGCTCATCCGAGGCTCCGTTCGCACGCGGGGAGGCAAGGCCTCGACCACGCGGCTCCGGGGCCTGCTGCCGGTCGCAACCGAAACCCCACTGCTTCCGGGGACAACTTCACCGGGCCTCGTGCCCGGGCTTAGCCTCCTCGGGGGCCTCCGGGCCCTGACCGGTCTCCCGCCATCACCGTCCCGATCCGCCGCCTCCGCCAGGGCAGGGCCGAGCTGTGCCCGTAGCCAGTCCACACCCTGATGCCGTGCTGCCGACCTGATCCCCTCCAGCAAACGCTCCACGTCGTCCATTGGCCCTGCAGAGGAGACAAAAGAAAATCCAACCAAGCAAAGTCCGCGCACACCGAGGTGAACACAAACTCAACCAGGTAGAAAGTTAGAATGACTCACCTAAAATGGCTGCTCATTTAAATAGCCAATCCTACTTACCCATAATCCAACCCTTGCTTACTTCCTCCTAAGCCCGCCTCCTAACCCCTGTCAAGGCCTTTTTCCGCTTAGCTGCGCTCTAGCTACATGGGGCTACATGCTTTTCCCACAGAAATCACAAATTTACAGTGATGTTACTATACACTGTGTTAAACTAATTTGCATATGCCGACCCAGAATCCTTTGCGGTAGTAACATCACTGCAAATGTGTGATTTCTGTGGGAAAAGCAAGTCTTATGGCTTGACTGGTGTGCAGAGTTTTGTTTAACATTGTAATTGTATTATATATATATATATATATTTTTTTCATGTATATAATGTATATACACACACTTGTATATTCACACACTTCTTAATTGTACAAACACTATATAATGTGTTGGTGCTATGAAAATAAAAAGTAATTATATTATGAAATAGAGGCATAAATGTGAGACATTTCATTACTGTATATATGTATAATTTATAAATGCAAATTTTGGGCGCTTTCACTCAACCTTAATTGTCCCTTTTAAGTGTATTTGAGGACAAGTCTTAAAAGCCAACCTTAAAAACGACGTATACACCTAGCTGTGTGCTATTTGGTTTATTATAGATAATGTACCACAGCTGGAATTATCTCAATCAGTTGGATGTGTACTTCACATTCAAATAATTAGGCTAAATAGTATATTTAACCCTTGCCATTCTCAGAGCTGCCTACATTAATTGATCATTCCAGGCACTTTCTGTTTGTTTAGCAGCATCACATGGGTTAAGGGTGTTTATGGATGGTGTGTTATCCCTCCTGCTGCGTGAGTTAATGATTTCTCCATCTCCCTACCCTCCTAATTTCTAAATATCAATAAAGTTAATTAAATGCCGCACAGGGGGTCTTTTGAAGAGGCATACTAAAGGATTGGCAAAGACTATTACAAAGGTGCTAAGCTACATTGCTGATAAACCACGTAAACGATATATAAGAATGCCAAGAAAACTGCAGAATTTTTATGTTACTTTCTTTTTCTAATGAAGGCCAAGTGAGGTAGAAAGATCACACGTTTCTGCTTACCATGTTTCCAGCTGTATTTTTTAATCATGACCATGTTTTTTTTGTTTTTTTTTTAAATGTAGAAATAAAGAGTAGCAAATATTAACATTGCAGAATGCTTGCTTTCGATTTTATGTTGCACGTTGCCTATTGTTTTAGACCAGGCATAGGCAACCTTCGGCACTGCAGATGTTTTGGACTACACCTCCCATGATGCTTTGCCAGCATTATGTTTGTAAGAGCATTAGGGGGGACGTAGTCCACAACATATGGAGTGCCGAAGGTTGCCTACCCCTGTTCTAGACAAACCCTTTTAAGAAAAACATCTCGATATGTTTATAATTAACTGAAGATATTTGTTTCTATAAAGAATCAAAAGACCATGTATGTATTATTTGTCAGCCAAGTGTCTTGCTAAATTCTATGAGACAGTTCTAAACCAGGTCGCAAGCATGCCTCAACATCTGATGAAGCCTTGAAGGACTGCGAGAGTGGGAAGAAAGACAGTGAACTGTTTTTTGAGATGCCGACAGATTTATGAGACACCAAATGACTTGTTTCGACCAAGACATGATATATGTCACGTGATTCTGTAGAAAAGAGTACACTCTTGTAGCAGAACAACAAACGAATTGAAGTACAAAATGCCCAAATCAGTGATTAGTAGCAGAAAGTGTTTTAGAAATTATCCTTTAATTGCATTTTTTAACATTGACCATGCAGTTTATTGGATTTCCTTTTGCCCCTAAATGTCCAATAGTTGCCCAAAACACGCAAAAGGCAGTATTTTGTGTAACCCACTGCATCTTCTATATTCAGTTTACTCATATTTTTTTTATTACATTTGATTAATTTTTCATTTTAAGAGATGGAGGAAAACCGCATTATTAATCATATTGATGTTCCTTTGTGTTTACTTCAATATAGCACATCTTCACAAACACATTCTTTTGTAATACACAGCTTGAACTTTATATTTTCAGAAAGATTAATGCTTTATAGATTCCTCTCAATTATCTTTCAACTTTTGCATAGCTCTATCATCTTATTGTAAATATATTTTTATTAAGAGGGTATGACAAAGAGAGTAAACTGTACATAAAATAAAAAGGGGTAAACAATGGGCAAGATTACAGAATTTCTAGTTCTTCTTTTTTTAAACAAAATGTATATTTCTAAGGAGAATTATCTTTTACTCAAGGGCATGGCTCGACAACTTGGTAAATGTTTGAAACAGCGCAGAATTCCAATTAGATTATAAAGAGATTCACAGGAAAACAAACTAGTATAAAATACTTGGAAAAAAACACAAACATAATGCAGGCAAGCCATGCATAGCTATTGTTCAGATGGTTAGGAAAAAGTACAGATCAGTATAATTATGCCTCAATCACGAGTAAAGGGAGAGGCAATGTATTTAACTGAGGTTTAACTGTTGTTGGTTTTTAAGTAGAAGAGATGAAACAATGTTTGCATACTGGAGAACTGAAGGATCGTGTTATATGGTCCCATGCTTAAAGGGACACAATGGGTGAGGTGGGGTGGGGGGTTGAGGGGGGGATGCACCTAAAGTTAGAGTAACAGTATAGCATTAGGAATATATTTTACATTTACATTTTATGTTCTCAACTCTAAGTCTTCTTACAAAGTATTGCTAAAATAGAAGACAATGAATCTTGTAGTCAGAGGCGCAACTAGAAACCATCGGGCCCAGGTGCAAAAATTGCCCTCAGCCCCCCATGTGTATAATACTCCCCAGCCCCTACATGTGTCACATTTCCCGCAGTCCCTACATGTGTCTCCTTTCCTCCACCAGCCCCTCCACGTGTCTCCTTTCCTCTTGTCCCTCAATGTGTCTCCTTTACTCCCACATAGCCCCATCCATATATCTCCTTTTCCCCAGCCCTTTTATGTTTCTCCTTTCCTGCCTCAGTCCCTCTATGTGTCTCCTTTTCCCCCCAGCTCCTGCATGTGTCACCTTTCCCGCAGCCCCTCCATGTGTGTCCTTTCCTCCCCCAGCCCCTCCGTGTGTCTCATTCCCGCTTGCCACTCCATGTGTTTTTTTTCCTCCCACACAGCCCCTGCATGTGCCCCCCCCCCACCAATCCCTTTATGCATCCCCATTCTCCACCAAGGCCCTCCAAGTGTCTCCTCCCCCACCACCCCTCCATTTGTTTCCTTTCCCTCAGCCCTTCCATGTGTCTCCTTTCCTCCCCCTGTCCCTCCATGAGTCTCCTTTCCTCCCCCAACCCCTCCATGTGTCTCCTTCCCCCCTCTACGTATGTATCTCCCATCCCCCTCAACTCCATGTAGTGTGGCCGAGCGGAATGTGTTACCCGGTTGTCCATTACTGAAAATACTATCCAAGGAAGTATCTGATTGCAATTTTGGAATCAATTACGATTTGTTTCCCCTGTTTGTGGCACAATCGAAAATAGTTTCAAATAGTTTTAGTTTTGTTTTGTTTTTTGCCTTCTTGGACTTGATTCTTTTTTGAGCCTAGATTACTATTTTACCATGTTACTATGCTACTATTGAGAGATAGATGCTGCAACATTTTGACTAGTTACCATATGATTTGTGTCGACCTCCAATGATAAAATAAATTTCTACCAGAGCCTTTATTTGTTTTTGCTGTTACAAAAACTACTATTAGGTAGAAAGGTAATTTCTGTAACTTCTAATGTTCTCCTAAAGTTATTCATCTCTTAGTAAAGATGAAATTAACATCATAAACCCAGTGGAATCAATTAATGACATCTAACAGTTCATCATAAGAATCTCAGTTGACAATCATATACCGTATATACTCGAGTATAAGCCGAGTTTTTCAGCACATTTTTTGTGCTGAAAAACCCCAACTCGGCTTATACTCGAGTCAATTGTCTGTATTATGGCAATTTGCATTGCCATAATACAGACAATGGGGGCTGTGGGGGCTGCAGAGAGATGTTACTTACCTTTCCTGCAGCTCCTGTCAGCTCTCTCCTCCTCCGCCGGTCCGTTCAGCTCTTCTGTCAGCTCACAGTGTAAATCTGGCTCTCGCGAGATTTACACTGGGAGCTGACCGAGGTGCTGAACGGACCGGCGGAGGAGGAGAGAGCTGACAGGAGCTGCAGGAAAGGTAAGTAACATCTCTCTGCAGCCCCCACAGCCCCCTCCTACACAGTGCCCATCCACTGGACCACCAGGGAAGGAGAGCCCCCCTCCCTGGCCAGCTAGCAAGCAGGGAGGGGGGACAAAAAATTTTATATATATTAATAATAATATACATTTAACCCCTTAAGGACCGCTGACGGTTCAGGACCGTCAGCGGTAAAACGTGCGTTTGGACCGCTGACGGTCCTGAACCGTCATAACGGTTTTGGGCTACTTACCTGATCGCCGTCGGTCCCACGGCGGCGATCAGCTCTCCTCCCGGTCCAGGGGGGTTGCCTGTCTGCCCGGGCAGTCCCCCCTCGGCAGATCAGGACCCCACGGCCATGTGATCACTCGATCACATGACCGCAATAGGGGTCTGTGTATCTGCCTGCAGGGGGACTGTCTGTGCTGACAGGCAGTCTCCCTGCATCTGTAAAATCAAAAATAAAGTGTAAAAAAAAAATCTGTGTAAAAAAATAATAATATGTGTATATATATATATGCTATATATACATGTATTATATCTATATATACCTATATATAATATATGTATATATATCATATATATAATGTCACACTAAGTGTATTTTTATATTTATATATACGTATATAATTATAAAAATACACTTATATTTAAATTACACACGAATATATACAATATATATAATAACTATATATATGGTATATATATTATTATAAAATACAAATAATATGTTAATAAAAATAAATAACAAAAAATAAAAATAATTTTTAATAATTAAAAAAAAATATATATATATATTCAGTTTTATTCTAACAGTATTTTGATATTGATATATATATATTTATATCAAAATACACTTAGAATGTAATGATATATATATCTATGTATAAATAAATAAATAAAAATAATACGAAATATACATATGTCCACATACATAATTACATAAATAATTTCATAAATATACACGTAGACGTCAAATATATAAATATGTATATATATTAAAATTCTACGTGCATATTTATGTAATATTTTTACCTAATTAAGTAATTTTAATGATTGCAATTTGAGGGACCTGCCTGCCAACCCAGGCCAAAAATCCAGATAATTTAATTTGCTAGCACTGTGTTTAACCCTGTAACTTTCTATGACACCCTAAATCCTGTACATGGGGGTACTGTTTTACTCGGGAGACTTCGCTGAACACAAATATTAGTGTTTCAAAACAGTAAAACATATCACAGCGATGATATTGTCAGTGAAAGTGAAGTTTTTTGCATTTTTCACACACAAACAGCTCTTTCACTGAGGATATTATTGCTGTGATATATTTTACTGTTCTGATACACTAATATTTGTGTTCAGCGAAGTCTCCTGAGTATAACAGTACCCCACATGTAGAGGTTTTATAGTGTTTGTGAAAGTTACAGGGTCAAATATAAGGCTTGATTTTACTTTTTTTTTTTTATTGAAATTTGTCAGATTGGTTAGGTTGCCTTTGAGAGCGTATGGTAGCCAAGGAATGAGAATTAGCCCCATGATGGCATACCATTTGCAAAAGAAGACAACCCAAGGTATTGCAAATGGGGTATGTTCAGCTTTTTTTAGTAGCCACTTAGTCACAAACACCGGCCAAAGTTAGCGGTTTTTGCATTTTTAACACACAAACAAATATAAATGCTAACTTTGGCCAGTGTTTGTGACTAGGTGGCTACTAAAAAAGACTGGACATACCCCATTTTGAATACCCTGGGTTGTCTACTTTAAAAAATATGTACATGTTAGGTGTGTTTCGGGGATTTATGACAGATAACGGTGTAACAATGTCACTATTGATACATTTAAAATATATATATATTGAAACAGCAATTTCCTACTTGTATTTATAGGCCTATAACTTGCAAAAAAAAGCAATAAAGCATGTAAACACTGGGTGTTTTTAAACTCGGGACAAAATTTTGAATCTATTTAGCAGTTTTTTTCATTAGCTTTTGTAGATAAGTAAAAGATTTTTCAAGTAAAAGTCCAAAAACATGTTTTTTTTTTTAATTTTTCACCATATTTTATTATTTTTTTTAAATACAATATATGACATAATATATATACTGGTATGTAAAGAAAGCCATTCTTGTCGTGAAAAAAACAGTATATAACTTGTATGGGAACCGTAAATGAGAGAGCGGAAAATTACAGCTAAACACAAACACCACAAAAGTGTTAAAACTGCTCTGGTCCTTAACGTACAAACATCGCAAAAACAGGCCGGTCCTGAAGGGGTTAATATACAAAAAAATAATATACAAAAAAATAATAAAATAAAAATAATAATAAAATAAAAAATAATAATAAAATAAAAAAATAATAATAATAAAAAAAATGTAATGAAACAAAAAAAAATTAAAATAATAATTAAAAAATAAAAATGCCCACCCCCCACCAAGGCTCTGCATCACACTCTGCATTACACACACACATAAACACACTGCATTCATATACACACACTGCATTCATACACACACACTGCATTTATACACACACACTGCATTTATACACACACACTGCATTTATACACGCACACTGCACTCATACACACACACTGCACTCATACACACACACACTGCATTCATACACACACACACTGCACTCATACACACAGCATTCTCATACACACTGCACTCATACACACAGCATTCATACACACACACAGCATTCATACACACACTGCACTCATACACACACACTGCACTCACACACACTGCATTCATACACACACACTGCACTCATACACACAGCATTCTCATACACACACACTGCACTCATACACACACACTGCACTCATACACACATCATTTTAATACACACACACAGCATTCATACACACACTGCACTCATACACACACACTGCACTCATACACACAGCATTCATACACACACACTGCACTCATACACACAGCATTCTCATACACACACTGCACTCATACACACAGCATTCTCATACACACACACACTGCACTCATATACACACTGCACTCATATACACACACTGCATTCTCATACACACACACTGCATTCTCATACACACACACTGCATTCTCATACACACACACACACTGCATTCTCATACACACACACTGCATTCATTATATACACACACTGTAAATAAATATTCAATTAATATAATTTTTTTAGGATCTAATTTTATTTAGAAATTTACCAGTAGCTGCTGCATTTCCCGCCCTAGTCTTATACTCGAGTCAATAAGTTTTCTCAGTTTTTTGGGGTAAAATTAGGGGCCTCGGCTTATATTCGGGTCGGCTTATACTCGAGTATATACGGTAGGTTCTGTTATGCCAGAAGCTTCCATAATATCAGTGATCGAGTTAATACGTATTGTAAAACACTGCAGTAACATTTCTAAGATGTACATGCTTTCTAAGTCTTACCCTTGTAATCTGAAACTTCCTGTACGATAAACAAGTTTACTTTGATTATTTGTCAATCAGGAAATGCCGAACTTTTCCCGATTTTCATTTGCCACTGAATGACTTGTGCATGTAGATGTCTCCAGAAATACCCGTTTTACATTGCAGATCTAGATTGAAGCTGGCAGAATGTGCTGAAGTTGTGAACATAGCATCAAGAAATTGATTAGAATTGCAATGTATTTTAACCCATTAGCAGCTTTTCAGAAAGTTGCAAAATAATGTTTTCACGTCTCTCTCATTTAATTTCACACTCTTGGATTTTCATCATTCCCAGTGTGTAAAACTGCAAATAAGAATGTAACTCTTTTCTAGATGTAACATTCAAATAAATATGAAAAAGGAGTAATTTGGATTCTCCAAGAGTTTTTTCAATGTAGATAATATTGTAAAGCGCTACGGAATCTGTTGGCGCTATATAAATGGTAATAGTAATAATAATAATAATATACACAAGGCAGATTCGGGGAATGTTAACTACCATGTACATTTCTTGCTATACTATTTATATTATATACTATTTATTTCTTATGTTTATAAATTATATTATGTTATCATTTTGACATGGGTAAAAGCTGAAAAGGTTTAACTATGGATTCAATTCACCATACCATCTCCATAGCCTAAGGGGACTATGTGGAAGCATTGCTGAGTCTATCTATCTATCTATCTATCTATCTGTGTGTTGTTTGTGTGTCTGTCTATGGATTTATATTGTGCATAAACAGAACAAGACCTCTTTATGAGTGCTTGGAAACTTTAAAGGACCACTATAGGCACCCAGACTACTTCAGCTTACTGGTCCAGCTAGGGTTAACCCTTTTTTTCTATAAACATAGCAGTTTCAGAGAAACTGCTGTGTTTATATTTGGGTTAATCCAGCCTCTAGTGGCTTTCTCATTGACAGCTGCTAGAGGCGCTTGCATGCTTCTCACTGTGAAAATCACAGTGAGAAGACGCCAGCGTCCATAGGAAAGCATTGTAAATGCTTTCTTATGAGACTGGCTGAATGCGCGCGCGGCTCTTGTCGCGCATGCGCATTCAGCCGAAAAGGAGAAGAAGAGGCGGAGAGAAGGAGGAGAGCTGCCTGCCCGGCGCTGGAGAAAGAGGTAAGTTTAACCCCTCCCTCTCCATCCAGCCCGGCGGGAGGGGGTCCCTGAGGGTGGGGGCACCCTCAGGGCACTATAGTGCCAAGAAAACGAGTATGTTTTCCTGGCACTATAGTGGTCCTTTAAGGGCAATGTGAAAGATAGGAACAAAACAGAAATGGAGGTAATGGAAGTAAAGAAAGATAACTGATATAAGAACGCTAATGGGAATCAGTAGCCTCAAAGCATTGTATCCTCAGCTTGTTTCTGATGTTTAGGCAGTTGAGATTCCAGAGCTGTATACCCTTGGACATATAAGGACTGACATTCTCTGTGGTCCACATTATGGTGTCATCTATAGACTATGGTGAGGAACTGGAGAGCCAGTTATGAAGATATCTCCATTCTTGTCTTCTTACATTGGCTGGAAGTGACTTGGACCCATATATAAAATGATAAAGATGGATGCAAAATGTTTATAGTCATTTGGTTAAAGATGTGATCCTGGCCCATAAAGACGTAGATCATCCCATAAAGTCAATGGGGCTTCCATGGAGGCATAGCAAGAATTAACAGGGTTATTCATTAAAGTGAAAATACAAAGTTAATTCAAAGTTATTTTAAAATGTCAGGCCAGAGTAGTCAAACTGAAAAGATAGCTGTACTAGAGATTTATTTCAGCTTTTTGGATCTTACATTTGAAATTAACTTTGAATTCTCACTTTAGTAAGGAGCCATCTAAGTGTCACTCCCTGCATGCAGACATAGAAAGTAAAGGTTCATCCTAATGGCACAAACATGTGGTGTCAAACCATCTAAATATAATCATAGGAGTTCCAGGTTTCCTTTGTTGGATGTCTCTGCATGCCAGCACCTCAGCCTGGCGTGGTAATGCCACGTGGCAAACCACTGTCAGTTGCCCTCCATGCCCCATAATGATTAATGTGATGTAAGTTGCCATAAAAGGAAATACTGGGATACATTGGTCCTATATAGATCTGCCTGATTTCCAAATATCTACTCCAAAGGGCTTGCAAATTTGGGGGTTTTGCTTTTATGGGGGGGTCTAAACTCCCTTAATTTCCCTTCCTTTACAGTGGGTGACATGCAAAATTCTGAGAATCTCCTTAGGGTATAAATCCTGCTTAAGTGAGGTATTACCAGGGCTAAGAGATCAATCTTGTAGATTATACAGGTAATGTGGAAATGTTACCCAGCCTGTACGGCACAGATCTTTTGCAAAGCTCATCACCATTTTTACATTTCTTTTCTGTCAGAACAGTTAAATAATTCTTTGTCAGCACGACAATACCTCAATATAAGCCACAGGCAGCAAACATAGAATTAAAAGAGAAAACCGAATGAATTGGAAACATGATGTCTGTTTTATCATTCGTGCCACATTAATCAAAGGTAGATGCCAAGAGCGGATCAATAGTAGACTCCCCCCAATTCCGCGTCTGATAACAGCTGGTAAACATGTGAAGGGGCAATATGCGAAAGTGTGAATACTCACTGTTCCACCAACAGCAATTATCTCAGCACTAACCTAAACTGCATCTATAAACTTGGCCTGCGGTATCAAACTGTGATCCAAATGGGCCTACACCCTGCATGTTTTACAATTAGCTTTACATTTTCACAGTGAAAAAGCTTTTTTTATATTACCAAAACCCACAATTTGTCTGCATTTTCAGAAAGCTGTTGACACCCATGGATTAGGTGTAATTGAACTGTTTTTCTTCTTTGTTCTCTTTTTTTTTTAACTATTGCTCCTGATGGATTTTTTATATTTAAATTTCACAGATAGCACCTATCAACTAAGAGAGTCACAACTGCATCTTTAAATAAAATATTCTAAATACACAATTACAGAAAAAGTCACCCTTAGAATTGCTACTCGTACGTAATGGTCGTAGTGATACGTAGTGATGTCGTAATGGTCGTAGTGATACATAGTGATGTCGTAATGGTGGCATACTAAGAGGTGACTATTTTGTGCAGGAGTGTGCGTGTTGCAGAGTTGGTAGGTGTAGTTGGCCAGGTTGGTGGGGTTATGAGAATAGTTGGGTGATACTGTGTCAGACATGGTGTCAGAGTGTTTTCCAAAGCCAAATCAGGAACTGCACTCATCCGAAAAGAAAAGCTGTGGGTACAACCAAACCAGGAACCAGCACCAAGATCTCTCGATACAATATACAAAGGAGAAGAAGGTTCAGGCATTCCAAGATTAAAAATAGGAAACGTTTCAACCACACTGGTCTTTTTCAAGCTGAAAAAGCTTTTCATGGTGACTGAGTGTGACTAAGGGTAGGCATCTACCTATGTGACTAGGTGGGTACTACATGTGACTGTATGGAGGTATGTAAGAGAGAGCATGGTAAGTGAATGGAAGTAACTAGTAGCTGGTCAGAGAGGCTGATGAGAAAGATGGATTGGGTTCACATTACTCTGTTAAACTAGTTGGATGGAAAACTGTTATGAGAATCCACAAGAAGTGCAAACAGAGTAGATTCACCTTTAACAGTGAAGCACCTGGGTGCATTGCAACCAATGCCCTTAGCTCACCCTTAAATCACCTTTGGCTCAACAACTACAACATATTTTGTGAATGTAGGTCTTGAAGATGGGTTTTTGCATACAGCAGTGCAGAGTTAGAGAACTTGTCAAAGACTGGATATTGTAATTTTTAAATAGCATATATATTTTGTCTAATTTCCTAAATTCAAGTGCGTTCCTGCTGGGCTATCAGATAGGTGTCAGACAATGCCGGATGAAATGGTAATTAATGGGAAATGAATGAAAAATATCCCTTGGTTTCCACGATGTAAACCGTGGATCAGATGGATTAAATGCTACAGGCGTCTTGATTACCTGTTGCACGTGTATCGTAATTGTGTTTCTTTCTGCTTTGAGAGATGTGGAAAGTTCTGTAAGCTTCATTCTTCTTGATTTGGTAAACTTTGATAAAAATAAATATTTGTTTGGCGTAACACTGTGAGATTAGTCAGCTATCTCCTCAGATTTTGTTGAACCTTTGACATAAAACCCTGATCTGTCTGCTGGCTACCGATGCAAGATGCATAAATTGAATTGTAAATTGCTTAATTAATGCAATGTGTATGGCAATTAAAATGGTAATAGCAGCTTCTTGGCTAAAGCATCATATTGATTATCTTCAGATAGAGAACAAATCAATGTAAAATCGCCCTGAGCAAAAGATTGATAAGTTTAATAATGGCTATATATGCATTGTACAGATAGTGGTTGGCAACGGTGATGTCAGTCCTATTTTTTTTTTCTGCAACAAAACAAATAAAACAAACAAAAAAAAAATACTGAAAGTAACACTCTTCAATCCAAACGTGTAAAAATCTAATTTTAAAAATGAACTTTTTCAGATTTATTTTATTTTATTTTGAATGATTGGATAAATATGTAAATATTTGATAAAAATGGGGAAAACCAACTTACCTCTAGTTCAACCCTGTTGTCTTTTACTTCCAAATGTGCCCATCTAATTCAAAGAAAAAAAACCTCTGAACAGGGGCACAGGTTTAAGGAATCTTAAACACCTTTTCCTGGCACTAGAAAATCCTGGAGTGCCCTCCTCCTTCCCGCCCCCATCCCACGTCGCTAAAGGGGTTAAAGTCCCTTCAGGCACTTACCTGAATCCAGCGTACGCATTAGACCGTGCACGCATTAGACCTCCCCATAGGAAAGCATTACTCAATGCTTTCATATGGGGATTCCAGCGACGCTGGAGGTCCTCATGCACAGCATGAAGACATCCAGCGTCGTTTAGATGACCAAAAGTCATCTAAGAAGCCGGAAGTCCCTCTAGTGATTGCCTGATAGACAGCCACTAGAGGAGGACTTAACCCTGCAAGGTAATTATTGCAGTTTATAAAAACTGCAATAATTACACTTGCAGGGTTAAGAGTGATGAGAGTTGGCACCCAGACCACTTCAATGAGCGTGGTCTGGGTGCCTACAGTGACCCCTTTAACTGTTTACTGCGTGCACCCATATGTCATGTGGGTTCTTTTAATATTAAAAGAATTAAAATAAGTGTATGTTACTTTTTATGAATATGACCCTGGGATGGGATCTGGTCAAAATATTTTTACTTTATAGTACCTAAGAGATCACAATTTTTGCACAAACGCGCAGTAAAATAATTCCAATGTACTATGTTAATTTGTTGCAGTTTTTTCTTTGACGTCATTTTAGTTGAGTGCATCCACCAATGTGTTTTGATTATTTTCATTCAAATGTTGTAGTTTCTTTTGTGTCCATATTGACCCCTTTCCTCCTTATTCACAGGTCAAATTTTATTTTTAGTTATTCTTTACAATTAGACTATTAATACCTACTTACCATCCACTACTCCACAGACAGCCTTTACCTCGGAGAAAAGAAAAAATGAATAGCTAAAATAACGGTATTGGAAGCCTCTCAAATCCAATTACTTTTCCAGCTTGTATTTATTTATTTTTTATTTTTTTGGACCAAAGTTTGCCATTTCGTTGCCATCTCAGCATAATTTGCTGTTAAGGGAATATGCTTCTATTGTGTAAACTGATAAAACAACACGTTATTTTTGAGATTCAGTATTTAAATGTCTTCCAATATGCAACACTAGAAAAATCTGTTACATAGTTAATCGGGTAATTTTTTTTTTTTTTTTTTATGTGATAAATCAGAGAATATAACATAAGAAAAGATATCAGGCATATTATTCTCGCTGTTCTCATTTTTAGCATTAATTAAATGAAATGATAAAGCTGCCATTATGAAAGTGGTCAATAGACGGCCAGTGTACATGTGAATGACTGGAGAGTACATTCGCATATAAATGAGGCTCACTCGAGCTGTATAATAAAAGGCCAGATATGTCAACAATCCTGCATTGGAGACGCATGATATTAAAATAGCAGGTTAGGAGGAACCAGGCGCTCTCTTAAGATTTTCTGGTGGGAAATATGATGAGTGTAGATTTAAACTGAGCTCGGCAACAAAATGATAGTGTGTATAGTGAGAGAAGATGCTAATGGCACTTCCTCTATTGTCACCCCTCCCAAGCGTGGCCCTCAGTTGAGTTCGAAATGATGTGGCAGATGTCTGCTTGTTTTCCTTTTTTTAATTTCAACTGCTGTTTCCCAATCCCTTGCCTCACTGCCCTATGGCAGTATTTTAACGAGTTTTTCCTGAGGGGGGCTCTGCATTTTATATCTACCGAGAATCTGATGGACAGGACGATTGCCAGTCGGAGAAAGAGAACAACGGCTTATACCCAAAAATCTGAGGGTCTGCTGTACTCTTTACTAGTCCTCTTGCAACAGTTTTGGAAAAAGCAACAAGGATTTACTGTACCTAATATTGTACAATACATAACTCTTGAAAAAGACTTGCATAGGTCGAAATGTCGATCCACATGTTTTTGCAATAATTATCACCGTCAAAACCCCATATTTGAAGACCTGCGAGTCCAAACTACTTTTCATTATATATATTTTTATATAATGAAAATGTAATAATTATATAATGAATTAGTCAAATGAAATGGGTCCCATATATTTAATATTTGTTCTTCTTTGTTTGCTTCAATAAACTTAACATCAGTATGTCAACATTTTGACCCTTGTTGGGTCTTCATCGAGAATATATAATCTATAAAGGTATGTATAAATTAGATCCATTATAAAATCCCATAATGCACATTAGAGGATGCACAAGTCAAGGTCTGCCTGAGATTGCTGGGAGTTACACTTCTAGCAGGAGCTGCTATTTATAACTTCTCATCTGATATCAATATGCTGGTGAATAAGCTGGGGAAAGAGAATTGCACTTGGGCTGTCTCCAGTGTAATGATAAAGTGTAAGGAGCAAGATGCAGAACAATTCATCAGAGATGAGGGGCCTGTATTTAAGCATAACTGCTGCCCAGGAGTGTGAATCCCATCACTCTTAAACCTACTAAAAAGATGTACATTCTGATTCCGCTCTACGATTAAAGGAAACCTAGTTATAACCTTACCCCTAACACCATAAATGAAAAACAAACAAAATATGTAATACAGAACCTAGATTACACTGAAATGTTAACATAAGAATATAATATCATCTCAAGATACATTTATAAAACATTTGACTATTGTTGTCATAGTTTATTAAAATGTCCCATAATGTCTCCAGGACATTATTTCCCCATAACTCATTTTCATGTGCTTTCTAAATGAGGGAGAGGAAGGTATATTTTAATACACCAACCTCTGTATTTAATATATATTTCAGCACATGGGTGAGATTACATAGCACTGCCAAAAAAAATGATACAAATTATTTGCCCTGAAGGAAACCCACACTCGTTTTTGTTTTTTTTCCTGTGAAATATTTGACTTTGAAATGTTTTTTTTTCTATCCTTGGGCAGATAATTTGTCTGCGTTTTGCCGTAATGCACAAATCATACCATTTAAATCTATCATGCACTGTGACAAAATAGCTCCATCTATCCATTCTTTTAAAGCACATTATCTATTGGACATAGCGATGCTATGCTGAAGAACAAATAAATTAGTTTGGACAAATCTATTTGTCCCTCAAAAATGTGGGGGGCTGATTTGGGAGGCATTCATGTTCTGTTTTGGTTCGGATTAATTTTGTCCTTGTAAGGTTACATGCCCTTGCAATAAGTCCCTCAACAGGTGCCTCATCCTCTCCAAGTAGGCACCACACCAGTTCCATACTCTCAGACACCTTTACAAGCGTTTCTGATGCTAGACACTGTAGCCACGCCCCTTATATGACATAATTAAGTGATACCCAAGTCATGGTGTCATTGTGTCATTTTTGACTCCCTCTCACATTTTGGGGGTGTGGATATCAAGGTAACAGCCTACATATACTTCAGTATTACATCTGTTTTGGTTTACCTTCTGTTTGTTACAAGATGATGAAAGGGTCGCAGCGCCTTGTGGATGTCCTCCAGTCCAGACAGTGATCAGTACATGGAAAAAATAAGAGGACAGGAAACACAATATAGTGTAATATGTTCTTATATGTAATTGTTCCTGTGTCACTGTGTAATTGTCTCATTTATTGTAAATTTCCCCCCTTTCATAATATTGTAAAGCGCTGCGGAATTAGTTGGCACTATATAAATACCAATAATAATAATAATAATAACAATTTAAAAGTGTATTTTTTTGTTCACTGCTCCTTTGTTTAGACAGGTTTTGGTAGCAGGACCACTATTAAGAAAGGCATATTTGAGATTAGCCCCCAAATTATTATTTTTTTCTATTGAAATAATACACCCAGGATATACTTTTACACATCAGTTAGGCTGTTGTGATAATATAAATAACATTCCTCAAGTTGTATTCTTTATGTGATTGTTTTGGATTTTTTTTTTTATGTTTATCTTTTCGAATTTTGCTTTTTTGTATGGTTTTCAAATCAAATTGTGTGTTGTGTTTGAGATCTCTGTGGTTTCATTTCAATCCATTTTTACCTACACTGTGTATAGTCCAAAGGAGCTAAATCCTCCAACCAAGCAAGTAAAACATGTTCAGGAAAGAGTGTGTTCTTGAAAGGCAATCAAGAATCTATATTTTCAGCGGACACATCACACTGCAAAACCTTATTAAAAAAAAAAAAATGCATTTATCTTAAACATTAATATCTCTTGCATTTTATCACTTTCATTTACTCCCTTGTGATCCCTCCTGATGTTTTCTGTTCCATTACTCGATGTATGCTTTTCCTCAATTTTTTTTTTTTTTAAAAGGATACGTGTTACAGCAGGGAGAATTGCAAATATTTGGTTTGCATCTCCAGCTGTGAGCATGCAGACGATCTCCTCATAATAAACTCCTTATATCTTATATCACGAGAACTGTTTTATGTACATAACCAGCTACTGTCATTAGTTCAATTACAAAGGCATCCTTATACATACAGGAATGGAAATTTACAGAAATGGGGTTTCTATGTGCTGACTTGTTTAATTATTTAGATCAATAATATCTATGCTTACATATTTAACAGCCAGGTTCTTAGCGGGTGACCAATGAGGCAGCTTCTTTGACATAAGCACACAAAACAAGACTACTGAAGACTGTCCACACCAACAGAATAATTCAACTGAAATACCAGTTGATGTTCTTCCAACTCTCAATGACATCTACAGCGCCTGTGATGGAACACAAATTTTAACATTGCTTGCCCGAGCTGCTAAATTAACCGTTGGTTGCTGTATGCCCCTTGTATGTTCATATTCAATAGATCACATTACCAGGGTTTGTGTGATGTAATTTGCTTTATTGAAACTGCTTTTGGGATCAAATGATAACAATGATCAGTTAATGGTTGTGTCTAACAGTCATATGATTGGTTTTCAGTCTCAGTACATTGTAAGGAACTAATTTAGTGTGAACAGAGAGCCATCTTAACATGGTCATCATTTAAGAAGAATTATGAATTTGTGATATATGTCAAGTCAATGGCAGTTGTCCTTAGTATTCATAGTTAAACTTATAGGATTATAACATAAGTGAAGTTAAATAAACATATATGTAAATGTATGATTTATGGAAACAATAGAAAATACTGACCTCATCATTATATCCTGGGTTGAATGTTTGACTGGCATGCACATACGGTAGAAGGCTTTCAAAGTTCCAATATAGAATCTAGAAGCCTTGAACACCAATTATTTATAATGAATGAAATTGCTTTCAGTCACAAAATGTAAACACTCTATTCCATTCATCATAATGGACTTTATTGTACACAATTATATTTCTTTACAGACTTTACAGACTTTGTGACGAACACTGCATGGAGTGAAAAATTATACCAAATATCCTGTGCTAGTTAGTTGTATGTTAAATTATTATTATTATTATTATTATTATTCATAAAGCACCAACAAGTTCCGTAGCGCTGTACAATGAGTGGACTAACAGACACTTATTTGTAACCAGACGAGTTGGATACTTAGTAAAAGAGAGGCTGAGGGCCCTGCTTAACGCACTTACGTGCTAGAGGGAGTGGGGTATAGTGACATAAAAGGGTAGGGTAGAAAAAAAGGTGCTAGAGCAGTGTTCACAGAGGGATTAGTGTTTTGTTTTAATGACAGTTGCAGGAGAGGAGTCAGGGTGTGGGAAGGGAAAGCTGTTAACAGTTTAATTCATATGCTTTCCCGAAAAAAGTGAGTTTTCAATAATTTATTTGAAGGAATGGAGACTGGGTGAAAGTCTAATAGAGAAATGAATGGTGTTCCACAGGAGTGGCGCAGCCTTAGAGTAGGTTTTGAAGGCGAGCATTAGAGGTGGGAGTACGAACAGAGGATAGATAGGTCTACAATAGTGTGTAGGGGCCTAAACGGAACATACATGTGTATTAGGGAGGATAGGGAGGTTGTAGCAGCATTGTGTAGAGATTTGTAAGCAAGTGCCAGAATCTTAAATTGAGCTCTATAGCTTATAAGAAGCCAATGGAGGGACTGGCAGAGCGGAAGGCATGGGAGCTGTTGGCAGACAGGAAGCTAGGCTTCACTGCTGCATTCATTATAGACTGCAACTGGGCAAGTTGGGAACACAAGACCACTGAGAAGCTAATTTCTGTAGTCAGGGAGAAAAAGGACAGCGGCATGGACAAGCACCTTGGACCAGTCAATTTTTCCCTGCACCTTTGCTCATATTTCGAGATTTATTATTTATACTTAATGTATTTCTCCTCTTCAACTTTTTAAATGAAATGAGTAGACTCTTTAGGGTAACTAAACATGTTTCCCTCTACATTTATCCCATGTACTTTTACTCGATCTAGAAACCAGCATTCAAAACCCCAAGAAGTTTTTTTTATTTTATTTAGAAGTCATCCATGCACTGAGCCTTGCAACGATTATGTCCAATTACATACATATATATGTCGTTTCATTGAACAGCGAGAACACACAAACGAAAACCACATCCTTGTACCAAATGTCAGAAATAATTGCACCGTATTTGTCACATAGGAGTCTCGCCACCTGCTATGTTTGCAGTAATTATATGTTTCCAATGGCCGTTCATGATCTAAAAAGCACATTAATACCCAAGGCTAAATCTGTAAGTAAGGGAGGTTCAGATGAATAATTTTATATGACTTATTTAGGCAGGTACAATTGTTTGTATGGAAATGTTGTTAGACAAAAGTAGTTCTTGGGCATAAAATAAAGAGGACCTACTCAATGTTATTGATATGTACCAGTAAAACAAGTAAATCAAATAAAAACACATAACAACTGCTTATGCCAGTAATTTATATCTCGCGTCACATGATAATATCCTGATACCATGGAACCATGCCAAGGTGGCCATCTTTGTAAACAGTAAATGCAAGGGTTTTTGGACTAACATTTCCCCTGATGCCAGCATTAAGGCTGTGAGAGCGGTGTGGGAAAATACTGGCATCTGGTGTGCAGAAGCTTGCCTTCCTCGGTTCTGGAGCAATGTTGAAAGGGAGCTGCATCGAGGTAGAACATTGGAATGGTCAATAGTGCTAAGACAGAATGCGCAAGCAGTTTATCAAACCAGATGGTGGGTAATAACCCCGTGTCACTCATCACATGTCCCAGCATCATATGGCGCTTTTTTGAAAGGCATTGTGAAAAGGACAGTTTATCATTCCTACATTTTAGAAAATGTCCTTGAATGAGTGTTTGTATTATTATTTAAATAGCATATGTTTTAATCTAAATCCAAACAATTAAAAAAAAAAAAAAACATAAGGTGACCTTGCTGATTAAAACATTTTTTATTTAAATAACAATTTAAACAACTGGGTCTCTAAGAAGGAACAATGAAATAATAAATGTCTGTGATAAATGCCTGTGACCTTTATTTAATTTTTTATTTTGCTCATACCCACCCTTGAACATGCAGTACCACTTAACTAATAAGGTTCTACAGGGGCCCACAATGTGACAGCAATGACAAACTCCTTTGTGCAGAATTGCTATGTTGTCGCTTTTATGGGTCTTGTCAGCTCCGGAAATGATTGTAGCATTTGTAGGCATTGATTTAATGACACATATCACAGTCTCTTCATTACAGGGAGGTGCTGGAATTACCAATAGAGATGTGAGATGACCCAATTCATGTTGAGATTGTAATGAATGAGCTGTCGTTAAAGTGTGATTCTTTTAGGGCCTGAAAGTCAGTATATTTTTATTTACAGAGCCAGCGAGCCACTACTTTTTATGTTGATAAATCGGGGATTATAATTTCAACAATAAAAGCAGCCTCAGGTCATATACTTCTCTCTTTAAATACATTGTAAATCATTCTAAAATTAAAAGATTCTACCTACAATGTGACATTCTACAGATGTTTATGAAACCAAAGCAAGTTGGGTGTTGGGTATTTCACAAATATCTGTTATGTGAAGGTTAGCAATCACTGAAATAGAATTAAAGGGATACGAGAGAGCTCAGAATACAAAGTTGTATTCCTAGCACTAAAGCTCCCTCTGCCCCACCTCCCCGCTGTTGCACACCCCCTGGCATAGCAAGGGTTAAAAAAAAACTTTCTGTACTCACCCAATTCCAGCGTCAATCTCCCTCTGTGCTGGGTTGGCGCTCCACCTCCTACGAAGATACCCGCCGGGGGGACTGGGGCTAATCCACATGCGCAGCAATCGCCACAATCGATTTAGGCCCTCCCCATATCAAAGCATTGCTGCAATGCTTTCCTATGAGGATTTTACTGATGCTGGATGTCCTAATGCAGAGCGTGAAGATGTGCAGCGACAGTTAGGCGACCAAAAGTTCCTCTAGATTGACAGCCACTAAAGGGCAGTTTTAACCCTGCAATGCAATTATTACAATTTCTCAAAAGCTGCAATGATTAATATTGCAAGGTTAAGGAGACAGGGACATGACACCATTGGAGAATGTTTCTTAATATGCTATCTTGGCTTAAATTTTAAAAATTCACTCCTGCAAAGTCTCAGTTTTGTGAATAACTCCATAAAAGTGAATAGTTTATACATTACACAAAAGCAAACGTATCTTTTCTTTTTAAATAGAGTGTCAGCAAATCATATTTTTTAAAAAGTTGCCAATATACAGTGGAGGAAACCAGAGACGTGTGTTACTTCTGTTAACGTATATTTTTGTATGGAATTTTAACGGGTACGTATATAGAAAAATGACTATACAATAAATAACATTTAAACAAAATGACAGTGGTTATAAGTATCAGAAAAGAAAAGAACATAGAAAATATAATTAAGCGTATTTAAACTGAAGGTTCTTCCTTAAAAAAAAAAAAAAGACACAAGTATCCCTATTTTTTATTATTTTGACTGCTTATTTTTTTTTATTATTATTTTATAAAAATATATTGCAAACAAAAATGTTCATTTATTATCGTTGTTATTTAACAGTGCATATTTGAAGCACAGTAAATTGATATTTAGCAGAAAAATAAAAAATACAATAGATAGAGAGAGAGATAGATAGATAGATAGATATGGATAGAAAGATAGATAGATAGATAGATAGATAGACAGACATATATATAGATAGATAGATAGATAGATAGATAGATAGTGTAACAGGACATTACAATCCCCTGAGCCCTGTGGGATAATCAAGGCAATTGCATTGTACATCATCTGTTCGGTAGTTTGATTCGTTTCTTTATCAGCATATTACTACCGAACACCGGACCACCTTGGTGTGTAATTAAGAAGTACTTTACCTCCCAGCTTGTTTCCAGCCGTTCGTATCGTTCAGCACGAACTCCGTGTGTAAAATATAGGTGGCCGCCATTTCGGGACTTACACGTGTTCGCGGCCAACTTGCGCACGAACAGCGGTGTTTGCCTGTGAACGCATGGAACTAAAAACGGATACGCAAATAGGCGAACACCGCTGAGACCTCCATACACCCATAACTTTGTGCTGGAACTACCGAACAACCGGCCGTTCGGTAGTTATATTTAATTTGCTATGGGGATTCTAGCGACCACCGAGATTCGACTGGATGGCACGAATTTCATCCCGTTTCATCGTACGAACGAGGACCGACCGCAGGGCCAAAACTTGTGGAACTCTTTTCGGCTAGAAAATCTGCTGGACTTAAAGGTGTACCCCCTGTTTTTGGGGTACATCCAGAACTTGGGTTAAAGGGTGTATGTTATAATTATGTTATATGTTTATCTGAGGGGAGGAGACGTGGGGGTGGTACCATGTATGTAATTGGTTATTTTCAACCTCCCCCTGGGTGTGTTCTGTTTGTACCTTTTTGTAATAAAAGCCAGGCAGGGTGTTCCAGTCCTCAGTTCTTCTTGACCCTTCAAAACGTAGCCTTGTCTCGTTCTTGGAAGGGGATTATTTGGGAATATTATTCTGCTCCTTTTTACAGCTGAACCTGACTCTCTCTCTGGATATCGTGGATGGGATTATACCAGCCTGACTCCTACACAGCAGCTTGCAGGGAAAAGGACGTCTCCAACGGCAGATACCCTCTCACTACCTGGGTAGCCGTTACAGATAGATACCAACAGATACAGACAGACAGATAGATAGATAGATAGATAGATACCAACAGATAGAGACAGACAGACAGACAGACAGATAGATAGAGGTGGATAGCTAGCTAACTAGATAGATAGATAGATAGATAGATAGAGATCGATGGATGGATAGATAGATAGATAGATAGATATGGATAGATAGATATGGATAGATAGATAGATAGATAGATAGAGATCGATGGATGGATAGATAGATAGATAGATAGATAGATATGGATAGATAGATATGGATAGATATATAGATAGATAGATAGATACAGATAGATAGATAGATAGATAGATACAGATAGATAGATACAGATAGATACAGATAGATATATAGATAGATACAGATAGATACATAGATAGATAGATAGATAGATAGATAGATAGATAGATAGATATGGATATATAAATAGACCGATATATAGATAGATAGATAGATAGATAGATATAAATATAGATAGATAGATAGATAGATATAAATATAGATAGATACAGATAGATAGATAGGTAGATAGATAGATATGGATATATAAATAGACCGATAGACCGATAGATAGATAGATAGATAGATACAGATAGATACAGATAGATACAGATAGATACAGATAGATACAGATAGATAGATAGATAGATAGATAGATAGATAGACAGATAGATACAGATAGATACAGATAGATACAGATAGATAGATAGATAGATAGATAGATAGATAACATGGAAAGTAGAAGTGTCCCGTTTTACATCCCTTTTTTTTTTCTTGTCTCAGCTTGCCTCTCTTGTCATTTCCAAAATAATGCTGGTTGTTTACCACACACTGTTTGAAATGTTGACCGCAGGGGAAAATGATATGGCTGAGCAAAGTAACATGCAGCGAAAACCCAGCCTGACAGAAGAGCTATAGTTCAGTTATTAGGAATGTCAGGATGGCAGATAGATCCAGCAGGGGATAGGGGGACGTTATGAAGGGGGCGGAGCCTGTTTATCAGTATTAGGCAGCCGGGGAAAGCAAGCATATCCTAGATGACAGTATGTCTCCTTGACACAATGTAACCTACAAATATGTTGCACATGTACATTCATACTCCATACATATGGATGAAGATTTCACATGAGTAAAGACAGGTGCATCTTACATTTGCATTTTCAATTTAATCAGAAACTAGAAGAATGTTGTGTTCTATTAAAATAAAATGTATGGAATTGCACGCAGCATGCTCAGGATAAGAAATTAGCAGTGACTGAAAATTCTAATACTAAAAAAAATAACATATATGTGAAATATATACATATGTATAAAAAAAAAACTTTTACAAACTAATAAAATCTGTCAACATTGAAGTTGTTGTTTAGTGGATAGGAGAGTGCGCTGGATCTTGTGTATTGTTTATTGTATAATATGGCCCCCAGCAGCACCCCATTTAAGCATGTTTAGGTGAGTGCAACCATCCCCCCATGTTTCCTATGTATATATATATATATATATATATATATATATATATATATGTATTTTATTATTTTTTAATGTGCATGTATTTCTTTACTTTCTTATATTTCTTATATGACTATTCACATTACATAAAAAAATGTACCAAACACATATAAATAAAGTGCACATGTTGCATAAATAAAGTGCGCAAAATGCGCATTAAGTCGTGTGATGTAGATGATTTGGAGAGTAACGGTAATTGGATTGTGCCGAGAGTTCTCGTATGATGAAGAAACCCCTTGCGATTGTATCTTTAATGAATTATAATGAAGTTCTGTTTTCCCCCCTCTATGCTCATACATAGAAGAAGGTCAGAATAACCCTAGGGGTTCTTTGGCCTTGAAACCCATACAAATCACTGCACTCTGATCCTTTTTTTCCCCCCCTCACCATTATTAATATTTAATCGCATTCCCTTTAGTTATTTTCCATTCAGCTGATTATTTTTGCACAAGCATCATACAAGCTGTAGAAGGCGTACATGCGGTGTCTTAAATCCCATCCATATGCCCATGGGCGATACACATACCTTGGCTCACTGATGATTCCAGAATTAGAACACCAACCCAGACCTTAGCTGGGGAAGTAACGTTACCAAGATAGAGTGAGTATCTCAGGGGAAGCGTGTTCTCTCGGATTCCATACTCTCCTTAGAGAAACTTCAATCCCTGCGCTAATTTAAAATTAGCCATCGTACACAACAATAGCAGCTCTACACTGACATGATTCTCCAGTAAGATCTTCTGGCTATGTTTCCAAACCTTTCCTCCCCTGGTTTTCTAAAGTTAGCAATTCCCTTGTGAGACAGACTATATAGTATAAGACACACACTATATAACCGTTGTATTTGTACTTTGCATTTTAATTTCTCATTTATTATTTGTCAAGCTCCCTCTCCCTTGTACATTTTCCTGAGCAGAGAATGCTCCCGTGCTGTGTTTTCTACCATCCGACCATTACTTTAGCTGCGGCATGCTGCTCTTTCATGTTCCCGCATGAAAATGCTGTTTGTGCTTTCACATGCAAACAGTCTCCATTCCCATGCCTGCGATTGTTATCCTACTTTGTGACAGCTCTCTAAATATCTTCAGTGTCCCATGTCACCTAGATATGGGCTAATGAGATCTGGCAAAAGCAAAAGAATTCCTCTAAAAATTGATGTTTTGCAAGCAAGGTGACATTATTGGGGTGATTGTGTTTGCTGTTCTGACAATCCAAGTGTAAAGTGTTTGTTTTATAACAGAGTAAAAGTTAGGGCACAGAATGAATTACGGGTGTTGCTGCTGAAGTTTTGTTTGTTTGTTGCTTTGTTGATGCTAATAATGTTTAACTCTGCAGTACAATAACAGGCAAATTCAAGCATTCAACTACTTCAGCTCCTAGAATGCTCTGCGAGGCAGTTGTTTAGGCAACCTGGCACTCATAGAACATTTATCACAGAGTCCTGACACATTGTAATCAAAGGCACCAATTATTCTAGTAAGTTAAAAATATCCTAAAAAACTTTATTGCATAGTGCCAATAGTCGGCTTGAAATATGGTTTGTGGGACTGTGCTATATAATTAGGACATAATGAGGATAAATTGGATCCCATTATTGTGGGCCTCGGCACAACTAGCACACATCTATCTTGCACGACTGTGTTGTCGACTGACCTACAATCGCAAATGTGGCATTACAATTCAGCACCACTGTGAGTTTGCCTGGGTGTCAAGGAATGACATTGACCTGGGGCATGGCTAGAAACTCGAATTTTATTTTTGGATATCCCATATTTTTCTGTATGTCTCATCACTCACAAGTAAGAGTAGCATGGAACATGTGTTTATAGATTTGTTTGTTTGAGAATTTCCAATATGAAATGATCTTACTATATAGGGTAGCTTATTTAGTAAACTAGGAATTGTGGAGAATTGTCCAGAGTACTACAAAGATTTAGTCCAACATTTTACTTTATTGGAAAACAATTTCAATTACACTGTATTGTCAGCTTGTCTCTTCACTTTGAAATTCACAATTCCATTGTCAGTTCTCCAATTTAGTCAATGAACCCTGAAGTGTAATATAATACAACTATGAGAAGCCTTGATCTAATATAAATAACAAAATGTTAGGTTTAGGCTATACTGGTATAAAAAAAAATTCCTTTTTATTTCAATGACACAAAGTAGAGTTTAGTTGTTAAATGCTGGGTACGATGAACTGACAAAACAAACCTAAAATATCTCAGTTTCAGCCCAAATTTAAAATGATTAAAATAACTGCTGCTTACAGAAAAATATATCTATTCCTTTATTTCATACTTGGTATGGTTTTAAGGTAATTTTTTTTTATTTAGAAAAATTGTATGAAAATAACTCAATTTTAAGGATATAGCTTCTAGAACACTATCTAACCAGAAGGCATACATTAGGAAACATCTAGTCCGCAAAAGAAACACACTGTGCTGACAGCTGCTGAGCATTGCATCCCATTTTTCTCTGTATGTAAAATAATAACTTGCGCACCTATTATGGAAATCATTTTATTTCTAAGAGGTGTCTTCATATCAGACCACAATCGGCATTTGCACTAACCAATATCCAGTTATATGCCTTTAACCCCTTAACCCCTTAAGGACCCCTAAATAAAAAAAGAACCCCTAAATAAAAAAAATGTCTACAAATGCTCGCAGTTTAGGGAATAAGATACATGAACTTGTGGCAATAATGGCAACTGATAGTGTAGATTTAGTCGCTGTTACCGAGACATGGTATAATGAGAAAAATGACTGGGACATAGCAATACCAGGGTATTCTTTATATAGAAAAGACAGGGAAGGCAAGAAAGGGGGAGGGGTGGCCCTGTATGTGAAGGATAGCATAAAATCTAGCCTAATAAAGGTTAGTGAGGCGAACATAGAGTCCGTTTGGGTTACGTTAGAATTTGGTAATCACACAGTAACTCGTGTAGGTGTGATTTATAGGCCCCCAGGACAAATTGAAGAGTTAGATAATCTACTAGTTGAAGAAATAGCTAAAATGACAATGAAGGGGAAGTTATCATCATGGGTGACTTTAATCTTCCTGATGTGAATTGGAAAACAAAAATAGCTACTTGTGCCAGGAGCACACATATTCTAAACTCCCTACTGGGATTGTCTCTAAAACAAGTCGTTGAGGAGCCAACTCGTAAAGAGGCCATACTAGATTTAGTGTTAACAAATGGAGATTTGGTATCAGATATTACTGTAGGTGAAAGTTTAGGATCCAGTGATCATCAGTCAGTGTGGTTTAATATAAGAACAGTGACTGAGTCACACCACACAAAAACAAAAGTTTTAGACTTTAGAAAAACAGACTTTTCTAAAATTAGAATATGTGTAAAGGAGTCATTATCAGACTGGAGCAATTTATATGGAGTCCAAAATAAATGGGATTATTTAAAAGTTGCACTACTGAAGGCAACAGAAAATTGCATTAGGCTTGTCAGTAAAAGCAAAAAATTCAAGAAACCACTGTGGTACTCCGCAGATGTGGCCAAAATAGTAAAAAACAAAAAGTTAGCATTTAGTAATTATAAAAAAAACCAGAGTGAGGAAGACAGAATGACCTATAAGATTAGGCAGAAAGAGGCTAAGCAAGTTATAAGAGCTTCCAAATCCCACACAGAAGAGAAAATAGCACAGTCAGTAAAAAAGGGGGACAAAACTTTTTTTAGATACATAAATGAGAAAAGAAAAGTAAAACAAGGATTAGTTAGATTAAAAACAAAAGAAGGAAGGTATGTAGATGAGGATAAAGGTCTAGCTGACTGCCTCAATGAATATTTTTGTTCGGTATTTACAGATGAAAATGAAGGAAAGGGACCTCTGTTAACAAAAAGGATAAATGAGTCATTTATTACACGTGAGTTTACAGAGGAAGAGGTTCTATTTCAACTGTCAAAAGTAAAGACAAATAAGTCAATGGGACCTGATGGAATACACCCAAAGCTATTAAAAGAGCTTAGTGGTGTACTAGCAAAACCATTAACAGATTTATTTAACCAATCATTGAAAACAGGAGTAGTCCCAGAAGATTGGAAGTTAGCGAATGTTGTGCCCATTCACAAGAAAGGTAATAGGGAGGAGTCGGGCAACTATAGGCCAGTAAGCCTTACTTCAGTAGTGGGGAAAGTGATGGAAACCATGTTAAAGGATAGGATTGTTGAACATCTAAAAACACATGGATTTCAAGACCAGAGACAACATGGGTTTACTTCAGGGAGATCATGCCAAACTAATCTTATTGATTTTTTTGATTGGGTAACTAAAATTATAGATCAGGGTGGTGCAGTAGACATTGCTTACTTAGATTTCAGTAAGGCTTTTGACACTGTTGCACATAGAAGGCTTATCAATAAACTACAATCTTTGAGTTTGGATTCGAATATTGTTGAATGGGTAAGGCAGTGGCTGAGTGACAGGCAACAGAGGGTTGTAGTCAATGGAGTATATTCGAAGCTTGGGCTTGTCACCAGTGGGGTACCTCAGGGATCTGTACTTGGACCCATTCTCTTTAATATTTTTATTAGTGATATTGCAGAAGGTCTTGATGGTAAGGTGTGTCTTTTTGCGGATGATACTAAGATATGTAACAGGGTTGATGTTCCAGGAGGGATAAGCCAAATGGAAAATGATTTAGGTAAACTAGAAAAATGGTCAGAGTTGTGGCAACTGACATTTAATGTGGATAAGTGCAAGATAATGCATCTTGGACGTAAAAACCCAAGGGTAGAGTACAAAATATTTGATAGAGTCCTAACCTCAACATCTGAGGAAAGGGATTTAGGGGTGATTATTTCTGATGACTTAAAGGTAGGCAGACAATGTAATAGAGCAGCAGGAAATGCTAGCAGAATGCTTGGTTGTATAGGGAGAGGTATTAGCAGTAGAAAGAGGGAAGTGCTCATGCCATTGTACAGAACACTGGTGAGACCTCACTTGGAGTACTGTACACAGTACTGGAGACCCTATCTTCAGAAGGATATTGATACCTTAGAGAGAGTTCAAAGAAGGGCTACTAAACTGGTTCATGGATTGCAGGATAAAACTTACCAGGAAAGGTTGAAGGATCTTAACATGTATAGCTTGGAGGAAAGACGAGACAGGGGGGATATGATAGAAACATTTAAATACATAAAGGGAATCAACACAGTAAAGGAGGAGACTATATTTAAAAGAAGAAAAACTACCACAACAAGAGGACATAGTCTTAAATTAGAGGGACAAAGGTTTAAAAATAATACCAGGAAGTATTACTTTACTGAGAGGGTAGTGGATGCATGGAATAGCCTTCCAGCTGAAGTGGTAGAGGTTAACACAGTAAAGGAGTTTAAGCATGCGTGGGATAGGCATAAGGCTATCCTAACTATAAGATAAGGCCAGGGACTAATGAAAGTATTTAGAAAACTGGGCAGACTAGATGGGCCGAATGGTTCTTATCTGCCGTCACATTCTATGTTTCTATGTTTCTATGACACATGACGTGTGTGACATGTCATGATTCCCTTTGTTCTACAACTGTTGGTTGGTGCTGGAACTTTACACAAATGTAGTCACGTATACATTATATGTAGAAATTTATTGTTTTTTGTTTTTTTCCTCATTAACGTTCGTACTGCAGTCTACTGCTAATGAAGCGGTCATGCTAAGTTGTTTATATTTGAATGATGTTACCTTGAGATAGCAAATTAATTGTTTGACCGAAAGCATGTATTGATCATCCAGAGAGAAAAACTGTCCACTGAGAAAATGTGTTAAAATGTTATGGAATCCTATAAATAATGATTTACTACAAATAAAATGATTCCAGTACTTTTAGTTACTTGGAGGCAGAGAGTGAGAACTACATCAACAACCACAATAGGGGATACAGCTAAAATCTATGAAAATTGAAAACATAACATAAAATAACACAGCTTTAAGGATGAAAACATACACAGGTATGATTTTCATGCATTTTACTTTTTCATTGTTTATGCTTATTATGCTGAGAAAGTCCTCCAGTTTTTATTGTCCAGGCTAGGTAACCACCTCACGTGTCAGATCCAGGTACAACTTGAACCTTCTAGCCCCCTGGGATTTCAGGGGAGCCAATTTGTAGATATTGTTTCTTCAGACCCTATGAGTGTGAGGGCTCTTAGTCTTAAAGCGATATTACACTTTATTATATTTATTTTAGCTATTTCCCTATTGCGTTGAAGACACCAAAAGACTTTTAGGGAAAGTCTCTGGGGAACTTTCTACCATTTGCCCACAGCAATTATTGAAGAAACTAAGTATTATTATTATTATTATTATTATTATTATTATTATTATTGGTGCAGGGACAGCAATTTTGTTTGGTGTTTTTTTTTTTTTTATATAGAAACACTGGGGTAATAAAAGATGCATTTACGTAACCCGCCATACAGATACTTCTACAGCGTTATTAATTTTCAGTTTATTACAACCATATTTCTAATCCCAAACCCATTCAGATTGGCAGATTCTATCATGATGCTTCGTTTTATACACCTTATGAATTATCCCAAACTCCCTGGTCATTGACATCAACTTTATTTATTTATGAAATAGTTTTCCCCCCCAAAAAAATCATAGATCATGATTTCTCTCATTATCATTTGTGTTAGACCTGTCATTAACAATAATGTACATTCGTACACGGAATTGAGTTGTACGAAGTTTTGAACCATGTTTACGAATTAGAGGTTACACTTCCTGAATGACATTTATACTTCCTACTTAGGTGGGATTCTCCTTTAAAGATCACAGTTTTCCTTGTATCTATTGCTCTTGACTTATTTTTACTCACGTTTACAATGTGGTTTCTTGGAATCATATTAACTTACTTGCCCAGAGTTTCAACGAACTTGATTGCCCTGTACTGCAACGATTTCTTTCAGTCTTGACTGGGATTACTTGGTAATTTCTTTTTCTGCATCTGTTTCTCCCAAATTCTGGTGTTGTGTGTGACAGTCACCTGTATTCTGTAGTAAATAAAGAGTGAAAACCCTGCACATCAACAAATATTAATTGACTGTACCAGAATTTTACACGATACGTACAATTACAGGGCAAACATAACAAATGTATTTGGCCCATCACTAAGATAAATGTTTTATCAGTGTTAGAAAGAACAGATTTTTAAAAATACAACTTGCTAAAAGGGGTGCTAACTTGACTGCTGTGTAGATTCTAAACTGATTCTCACAGAGTTACTTTGTCTTCAATAGCTAATGTGACATTTGATTTCCTGCAATTATTTGTAATTTTAGGAGAACCCTTCCACCTGAAGTCAGTAGATAGTCAACACATTGTTAAACACAGATCTGCACACACCAGTCAAGTCATTAGACTTGCTTTCCCCACAGAAATCTCAAAGTTGCAGTGATATTACGACTGCAAGGCATTCTGGGTGGGCATATGCACATGAGTTCAACATTATTCCCTATTAAACATAGATTCCTGAGTTGTGTTTTAAAGATGTTGTACACAGCAAACATAAACGTCACTGCAAATGTGGGCTATCTGTGGGAAAAACAAGTCTTATGTCTTGACTGGTGTGTGCAAGTCTGTGTTTAACAATGTGTTATTTTAGCATATAATTGGATAAACTTGGCATAATTGCCTAGGCATATATGTACAGATCTAGATTTTTAGGTTCAGTACACAAAAAAAGATGCAGGTGGCAACGCCTTTAACATGATATAAATATTTAATTCTGTTGAAGGAACACTGTATATATAGAAGTGAAAATCATATTTACCTGAGTTTTTTTTTTCAGCCTGCAGACTGAGGCAGCTATCTCATTCAATCAAGCTAAATTTTGAATGTGACAGATGTCTCAAAGAGATGCATGTCCCTTTAAGGACATCAAAATACCCCTCCCCCATTTGATCATCTTAGTAGCAAGATATACATCTATCTATCTTAGTAGCTGCATATTTTCCCTTTGGGATGTATCCGTCTATGGATCTGTATTTCATTGGTGCGTAGCCCTAAAACCCCGTTATCTCTAGTTTTGACATCTAGAAGCCAGTTATACCTTATTTGTGAGAGCAAGGTTGATGGGATATGAAATATAGATACATCTGCTTCTGTGTTGCTTGACCTCGAAAACAAGAAACACATTTGTGGGCGAGCTACCCCCGTTTATATAGAATCTTCTGCCTTTCTAATACTGGGATCATACATATCTGCTTGTTAGATGAATGCATATTTTTGACAAATTAATGTATCTCCATATTAATCATTTCATTTAAACAAAATAAATGTTTGTTACAGAAGCTGTTAATATGCAGTGTAATAATAATATCTAATTTGTGCTCTGTTTATTTAAATAATAGTGCTGCTTTGTTTAAGACTTGTTTTTTTGTCGTTGTTTAATAAATGTAAGCTATAGTACCCTAAAGTCTAACAATTCTAAAATTCCTCGGTGTACAAAAGTTCTCTCTGATGAAATGTGTGTTCTGTCAGTTTACTAATGGCAGTAATTAGAATCCTGTCTTCTGATAACAATTATATAGTTAATCTTGGGGCAGGTTACTATAGGAAATTGTAATCTGTTCTATTTTTTCGCAATCGTTTCACAGCTATAGAAATTCTGTTTTTAATTGCTCTCATTTAGAGTTACATTTATTTATTTATTAATAAAACAATAGTAATTTTAGAACAGTTTTTTCACAGTTATAAGTTTAATTGGTATGATGGTAAATGTTCTTAATGTACGATAACGTTAAACAATTAAGGGATATAAAAAATAATATTAATTAGAATAAAAAGACAATAAGAGTTCTATAACATAAATTTTCAAGCAGAATACAAAGTTTGACAAGAATTGGGTTATTTACATGAGGGACTGAAATAAAAGGCCATGAGGGACAGAAACGTTGACCTTAATAGTGCCACTTTTACACAATAAAAGAATATTGATTGCACAAAATGTGAAGTTCTCTGAGTGCACTTTACTGAGAAAATATACTTTGGCTTCAAGTCTGCACCGAGGCAAGTATAAGATGGGAGAGTGAGTGCGGGGCCCACACTGGACATATACATATATATATATAAAGAACCTTGCAGACAAAAACACAATTTCCCAAGATGAAGAATATGAAATAAAATGTCACATAAAGTGTATAAAACATATGTTAGTTAAATATTATGTTAAGCTTAAATTCACAATTTGTCTGCACTTTTCTTACTGAATTTATGATGACTATGATATAGTGCCACGAGTTTGGTCAGGTTGTCTTCAGGATGGCCACACTCATTTGCACATGCATTACCGCACACAGTCAATTGGTGCAATGATAAGAAATGCAGTTGCTGTAGTTTTAGATGGCTCACTTACTAATCTGATGACACTTTGCAACTGAAAATATCATAAACATCATGTTCAGCTGGCAAAGGTTCTTGAGAGTTAGTTCACTAACAGAGGTAGGTCTTAGTAGCAATAAACTAGGGCATATCATGACTCTGGTCAGGACAACCAGGAGAACATGCTTTTGGTTGAGTTTTTGCTGGCCTCCCAACAGCCATGATTTTGCGTTCCTGTCCCACCATCCCTCTTTTCCTCCCTGATGTCCAACAATGGTCTTGGGGCAGCATTGCAAGAATATTATTACACAAGCTCATGCTGTACATCAGGCACTGTGACCATGCAGAGAGGGTTTTAGCAACACTCCCTGCATGGTCCTGAAAGTGCTGGGCTGGCCAGGCAGCCTGTCAGTGCCTGTCAGTGCATTGACCCACCCCTTTCTAGTGACACTGGTCACATCACTGACAATGCTTTTCAGGAACTCACTCCAACCCATCTCAATTCCCCCATCCAGATTGTTGGGATGTATGCAAAACTGTGTTTATAAACTTCTGGTTACTGGGAGCCTCTTTTTTCCAAATGTTTTATTGCAAATTTTGTTGTGGATGAATCTTTTTATGTAACAAGTAGAATGTTTAAAATAAAAAAATAAAAAATTATTATTTGAGACCAAATTAGCTACATTTGAAATAAAAAATAGTTTTTTATCAATTCATCTACTCCAATGGTTTTTAATTTGCTGTTTATTGAATGAATCCCTTGGTAATTTTACATTTTTATTAGCATGTATTAAAAACAAGCGTGTGTGTGTGTGTTTATGTATATTTGTGAGTGTGTGCAGATCTTTTTATGATGTACAAATAAATATGAACAATGCCGCCTTGTGCTGTCTAATATAAAGAAAGGGGAAGTCCTTTCAATGAACAATTGTCACACCTATATTTTTATAGTACTTTTTTCATTACTAGTAACAAAGTGTCAAATAATGACAATCCACATAGTATACAACTCAACCATTTTTCTGTTTACTTTGATTTCCTTGAATTAGCACTGAAAACCAAATCACGTGGCAGCCTGTGCAGATTCAATATGGAAAATATGGTTAAAACTTGCTATTATAACACTAATAACACATTTAAATTTGACTTTCCAAGAGTCAATCTTTCTTATTTTGTGTAAGAGTAAAATCATTAAAAAGGTGATCTGACTAATCTCTGCCGCTGCATTTTTGTAAATAGATTTATTTTACTTCTAAAAGTATGTCTTCAAAGTATACCAACCTTGTTACATCCAAGTATAAAGCACAGCGTACTCTTAGGGATTAATATGCATTAAATACATTTGAAAAGCCTTAGATCTTACCTGCAGTGAATTATTGAAATACCTTTAATTACACTCCCACGCTACCGAGTTAGATACTTCACAGTGATTGATTACTCGAGGCAGGTCTAAAGGTATTCTTGAAACAAGGATACCAAAAAATGAATAGTCGCTTCCTCTGTTAAAGTTATCTTTGCTAATTAGTGTGAAGATACACTCTGTTGGCCAGTATCAGAAATCAGTGGATTAAAATGCATCAGTATTTCTATCAGTACATCAATAAGGGAATTATGACATGCACATACATTGAGGAAAAACACATATATGTTCTAAATCTTGACATCAGACATATCTGCTGTCTTTCTTTCCATATCTCTAATCATTTTTCTGGAGAGAAGTATAAGCACAAAGCTGTTTCCACCAGTCCTGTCCATTGGTCCACGAGAAATACTTTGCTTTCTTTCCTATGCGATTAAAAAGAGGTGGGTTGAGGAAACTTCATACACAGAACGCCACAATTATGGAAAAACTTCCAGAAAATCTGCCACAAGTCTGATGTCTCTGAAAACATCTCTGTAGATGTAATGCGTTTTTTGCTGTAATGATTAATTGCCGTTGATGTGGCGATTATTGGAAAACTCAACGTACGTATAAAAAGATCAAAATGTAACTTTTGAATACCCTCTAATTATCTCTAATAGAAAATTGGGGAAACGTTCAGAACTGTGGCTGGTTTTTACTAGTCTTTGGTCCTTTTTTATCACAACCCATGGTGCAATTTAAAAGGCATTAAAGAAGTGCTCCTTCACTGAAGATGCCTGCTGAAATGCAGGGTGGAGTTCTTAACAAAATTTATGTCTGCGCTTATTTACATATTGAGCTTGGAATTCTGGGAGGATTGTGAAAACATAATTTCTTGGATTACTGTGCCTAAAGTGAACTTTTCCTTTAGCCCTAAGTGGGGATTGTAGAATGCCAGCATACATTTTGAATTTGCATAAAGCAGTAGGGAGTTTTGTCATGTTTGGTCTCATCACAACCTGTTTGGTACATTAATATTATGCTGCTGTTTGATGTAAAGAAAAAGGAAATGCAATTTATGAAAAATTGTGAAAGTGTTTTCCATGTGAACTAATATGAAAAAATATAAATATTTATTCAGACATGACCTATTTTTATAGTGTGTGACCCATAAAGTGATCAGAGTCTTCATCTGGCTTAGAAAAATAAAAGAAGCAAAATAAGAAATTCAAAGCCACACATCCAGGTTCCCAATGTAAATGAATGTGTAACTGGAAAGCAGAACATGATCAAACAGGCGTTTGCAGCTAGCACCAGAAGTAGTGTTAATTGAGATGAAAAGCTACGGCTTTGGAGCTCCTGACATAAAAATCAACATCTACTTTCTTCCAGCAAGCACGGGGAGTTATTTATGAGTTTCGAAATAAAAGAAAGCGAGAGGAGTGTCAGAGAATTCCATAGAAATCAACATGGTTTTGTTTTGTGCAATTCATCAAAATGCACCTTTAGTTTTTGTGTGATTTTAATTACAAAAAAAACAACTAACTTGTGAATTTTAATTGATCCTGCCATGCTTATTCTATTCAGTTCTTGTTAATGTTGTTAATGTTGTAATGCGGTGATTATAAAACTTGTGTTGCTGAGTGAATAGGAAAAGACAATGTTTGTCAAAGTATTTGTTCAAAATGTATCAGTCATCCAAATTTTCCCTCTAACCAATGAAAGATCATAAGCAGGAACATGAAACAATTTATGAAAAAGTCTTCCTAACATGTAAACAGAGATCCTGCCGCTTGGAGGACTTATGTTAAGGTTTGGTGTGATTGGTTTCAGGTCTCCAGGGGTGAGTATGGATTTGCTAAAGATAATAGTTGTGTGCTAGCTACTATCTCCTTTTTGTTTCCCTTTTGGTCCCAGGGTATGTCGTCTTCCACCATTGAGTATAGCCTGTCTACGCCTTCATTTCTTTTTCTGAGTTTTGATTGGGAGGATATTTCTAAGGCATTTCTGATTTAGCTAATAGCTAGTGGTGGCAGATTTAGCTCTTGTTTTTTGTTCGGTAGACTTAGTGAGGGCTATTAAGATGGATCTGGCTAGAATATTCCCATTGTTTTCCCGGGTTGCATTGGTTTGGTCTGAGGTTATTCCACATCCCGCTGTAATTTAAGGGCCTTGGAGAGGGCTAAGTGCAAGCTGAATTTAACAGTGTTACAGTTTGGTGGAGAATGTGGACCTCATGAGATGCGACAGGGTTCATCCTAATAACATTGACCTTGACATGTTGCAGATGGAAATAAAGAGGGTGCTGTCTACAGAGGGACACAGCCTGGTCCTGCCAGGGTGCAGGCAGGCTGCAGTGTTAGAAGTTTATCCTGGCCAGTGCCTGGAGTAAATGAGTTAGAGCATTGAGAGAGGGAGTTTCTGCCATGGGAGGTGAACAAGAACCAACCTCTTGTTTGAGAAACCTACTTGGAGGCCGGTGCCCTCCAGCCTGCAGGGGATTACTTTAAAGTGGTTTATGCCATGGTTGGTTTATATAATAAAGCTGTGGCCAAGCACATACCTTATTCAGTGGACTTGTTTTTATTTGAAAACGTTTTGTGGTGGGAGTATTTTAGTTTTAGGCATACCTAAGGCATGCCTCTGCCACTTCTTCAATTGCCTTGTGAGTGAGACAAAAAAGTAATATAGAATTATGGGTTGGGGACTCCCAGAGCCACTTGCTTAAAATGCATGATTCTCATGAATTATTGATCTTTATGAAACATAATCTCCTGGCCTTCTAAAGAAACTAACTCCATCCCACAAATGAGGGGCACTTGATCTGTATAGTAACCACCCATTCCATACACACAGTGTGAGAGAAGAAGGATGGCTATTTGTCGAGTGGAGTAGTTACAAGAGGATTCTAGAGACCCATGCTCAGTGTTATACTTCAGTCCCACTCTTTAACCAATGGGCAGCAAGATTTTTTTGGTCTGGTTAGCCCCCCAATGCTTTGTTTTTGTGTCCCCCAATGTGAGTAATTTAATGCGCACCTCAATTTTTGAAACCTGGAAGCTGAAAACTGTTTTTGCTGGCAAATGTAGTGCACATTTATACAAGAATAAACTACTATACAGCATTGTGCTACAATGAAAATGTTTATTGCCATATATCATAGTAACACTGATGGTATTTCAATTTTAGTGTTACATGGTAAGTCTATTCTTTCTTAAGCCCTCTTTCGTGAATTCGCCTGTATGAATTTACCTGTGTGAATTCACCTGTTTGAATTCACCAGTTTTAATCCACCGGTTTTAAGTCGCCTGTGAGAATTCGGCAGAATGATATTCGCCATCAAAGTTAATGCGCATTCAAATTTTGGAAACTTTATTTTCCAAAAAAGGTGCACATTAGATTTGAGTAAATAGGGTATATAAATGTGACACACAATGTTGTGTTATGTTATGTTACATCTATTTTTTTTTTTAATACACAGAAACATCAATAGTTTAACAATCAAATCTTAAGATATTACTCTAAATATGTTCTCTAAAGCCTTTTAATAACCTTAATGCCAGCATCAATCCTTCAAAGCCACGCTGTATTCTACTGTCGTGCCAACATATATAGTCAAAATGTGAGTGCTACTGATAGTGTTATATACAAGCCAGCAAAATGTAATTTGCCCCGAGTCAAAAACTGTCAGCATTTCCTGATGTCAGTAGCTTTCTTTCTTACCCCTTATGCATCACCAAATGTGCTTCTGCTTAGCTGTCTCCAGCCACGACCAGCTGTAACTAATAGCCATGTCTTGACATCGTGCTTACATGTTAAGTCATAATTATACACATTACCATCGTTCATAGCATGCATTGTGCCATAGAGGATAACAGGCTGACACCATCTAAATAAGTGATTCTTACAGAATACATTTACATGTCTATTTTAGGCAGCATTTTTCTTTAGCCTAAAGAAAAAAAATAACATCTCACAAATAGGCCAGATGGCGCATGTACAAATATATACGTTGGTCCTTACGTACATCAAATGTAAAAGATGCCATAAAGCTCTCCATTCACTTATATTCTAGTGTAATATTCATAACTTCAACTTTCAAAATGTAATGCTATTTATTATTGATAGAGATACATTACATAACACTTGAACACACTTGAGTTAAACCACTAAACAGTGAGATGACATCTAGGTTACAAATTGTATTCAAATCCAATTATTTTGTCCAAATCAGCTCATGTTAACTTACTGCGTAGCAAAACCTCATAATCCCTTGTATTACCATTTTTTTTCTATTTTGTCAGAGAAATGTAATGTGAGAACAAAGAAGAACAATACATAGAGAGACAGTAACATATTACACAGAATTCTTTTTGACGGTGAAACTAAAAATCGCAGCACATCCGCTTAAATTATACGGGTTATTGATATTTTTAACAACTGTGCTTTGTAACAACTTTTTGAATGATCTTAGAATTTTTGTACTTTTCTAGGCACATGTTTTCTAGAGAAAGTATACTATGGTAAGAATTTAAAGGGACACTGTAGTCACCAGAACAACTACAGCTTAGTGTATCTGTTCTGGTGCGTATAATTATTACCTTCAGGCTTTTTCCAGTAAACACTGTCTTTTTAGAGAAAATGCAGTGTTTACATTACAGCCTATGGATACCTCCACTGGGCACTCCTCAGATGGCTACTAGAGGTGCTTCCTGGGTCAGTGCTGTACAGTGTCACTGACATTCAGTGTTTCCACCCTCTGCATAGAGACACTGTACTTTGATTCAATGCATCTCTATGAAGAGAGGCTAATTGGCCAGGGCTATGTTTGGCATGTGTTGGTTCTGCCCCTGATCTGCCTCCTTGACAGTCATATGGGAAAGCACTGTTATTGGCTCAGAGAATCACTTCTGATGATGTCATCCAAGCAGGCAGATCAGGGGCAGTGCAAGCAGCTGCAGACTTCAAATTTATACTATATTTAGGGAGGTAAGGGGGAGCAGGAGTTCTAGATGGGTGTTTTAACACTATAGGGTCAGGAATACATGTTCTATTCATAGTCAAAAAATAAACATTTTAAGTTTTATATATATGTAAATATATATTTATTACTACAAATTTAAGTTTTCTTTTCTGACTTAGCAGGTTAGTTAGATAACAAGATACGTCTCTAGACTGCTAACGGATATCTCTTTTATTAGCTGAAGATATAGTTTGATCTTGCATTTGCACAATTTTGCACAAAGTTATGTATACAGCGCAATAAAAAATATTTTAATATATATATTATGTTCTATGATGGCGTGCAACAGCTCATCTGGCAGCAAATAATTTGTATTTTTTTTTTGTGGAAAGTTATAGCATTTTACTCTTTAGTTTGAAATGGGAGACATCATTGTCTAACTGGTATGAATGAAGCACATGCATGGTTATTCAGAAACATCCTTTAGGGTTGTTTATTCAGACAATATCCTTATTTGCTATACATTTTCTAAATTTTTCCCAAAATCAACAAAAGTCATATTTATTTTCTGTTAACGTCCCTGGGTTGTATTCATTCGGAACACAATGCTCACAATCCCTCGAAATTAACACCAGTCTTAAATCCAGTCCATAATTTATAAATAAAATGTACTTTTGGCTTACAATGGCGAAACACACTATTAAGCAATGTGGATGCCATTCAACAACCCTTGACTCCAATATAAAGAGAAGAAGACTCAAGGGTAAAGACGATTAAAATCATATACCAGAGTCTTTATAGAGAACTTTCTATATGCAGTATGTGTGAAGGCTATTGTACTTTCATATTATTTGTTTTAAATGCTCAAGGAATATCAGTGTTATACCAGGCAAGAAACTGAAATAGAATATTTTCTTTAATGCGTGCTGAAACATTCGGATTCGGATCCTAACTGTACCCTTATGTGCTGCTTTTACTTAAATGAAGCAGGGAAAAAGAAGGGCTCCCGTTTTATTTTACAATATATATGTTATATACTGAGCAGACACTTTAACAACCTATTGGCAAAATTGTGATTAATGCAGCTTATTTAGAAAAAAATGCTGAGTTAAGTTGTCAATTAGTTTGTATTGTACATTTAGTTACCGGAAAAAAATCTACAGGGCACACAGTCATTTTTAGATACACTTTTGAGCGATCCTGGGCTATGATGTTAGCAATCTATTAGCCTCATTTAGATAAATAAAACGTATTTGGAAAAAAAAGCTGAGTTGATTTTCCAAGCAGAATTATATTAACCTTTATTGTACAATTTAGCTACCGGTTCACTACAATCCTTTTTTCAGTGACCAGCGAACGAGTATTTATTTAGCAAATTTTACAGTGCTACATTTTGTCCTTGGGACAGCATAGCTAACAGCTAGTATGTATGGTATAACTATATAAATCCAGATCTCCATATACATTTTTTTTGTCACGGTAATGCACAGACACATTCCAAAGGATCGATACTTTTTTACATGTGACTATGAGTGCCATAGGTATATTGCATAAAGTCCCCCATGCCCATTATTTTGTGCACAGTTCTATAAAGTGTAGCAGTTCTTACTAAGCTAGATACAACATGGTTTTGTTCCTGCTTTGGACATTACGCATCACACCGAGGCCACTTCGCATCTTTAGTCTCATGAGACGTATGTTGTATGATGATTAGCTAAACACCATCTTGTGCTGAAGTCTATATAAAGTGGATGTAGAGGACGTATTAACAGATGCAATATCAGCATGGGAACATGTATAAATAACTATCTGACTAATTATCTCAAACAATACTACTCAGAATAGAACTATCCTCAGAGGGATCAATATGCTTACTGTTGATACTGTTGCTCATTTAACGTTTCTGTAAATAGGCATGTTTAGATCATTTGCAAAGTGCAATGAGAGATAATTATATAGGCACAAACAGTTAGTGTTTTCCCCGCTCTATATCTTCCAGTATACTGCTTTTATGTGGTTTTGATGGCATGAAGTTAGGGTTTTTACTGCCACAATAAAGTCCAGATTTCTGTTTTGAAATATAGAACCCAACGTTTCCCATTTTATGTAATTTTATCATATCCCCTCTCAAACCAGTCCTCACACCCTCCCACCAGACAAGGATTTATGTGTTTATCCAGGTGTGTCTAAAGTGTTTTTTTTTTTTTTTAGAGGAAAAAAAAAAATCTTGGACACAACTTGGTAATCTTAAATCTTGGACTGGTAAGGGGGGTGTGAGGACTGGTTTGGAAACCTCTGTTCTAAAGATAATAAGTTCACATTTTCTAGTTTTTCATCATAACCAAAATCTACCATTCCCCTTATTCATTTTGTAGCCTACCTCTGCACATTTTCCAGTTCCATAATATCCTACTTTAAAACAGGAGTCCAAATGGCACTACATACACAAGAATGAAAAGCCCAGCACCAGCAGTCATTATAAATTGCAAGGGGGAATCTGGACACGAGTAAGACCAATGAAAAGACAGTGATTCTACATTTTTAATTTATCCTATTACAGGGACACTCCAGTGCCAGTCCCTTCCTCCCACCTGCCATCATATGTTGCTGAAGGGGTTAAAACCCCTTCAGTGACTTACCTGAATCCAGCGCTGATGTCCCTCAGCCGGCGGGGGACACCTAATACGCATGCGCATTAGACCTCCCCATAGGAAAGCATTATTCAATGCTTCCCTTTGGGGATTTCGATGACGCTGGAGGTCCTCGCATAGCGTGAGGATGTCCAGCGTAGTTTAAAACACTTTTCGTGTTCTAAGAACATGGAAGTCCCTCTAGTGGCTATCTGATAGACATCCACTAGAGGAGGACTTAACCCTGCATGGGTTTATAAAAACTGCAATAAGTACACTTGCAGGGTTAAGGGTGGTGGGAGTTGGCACCCAGACCACTCCAATGGGCAGAAGTGGCCTGGGTGCCTGGAGTGTCCCTTTAATGTTGCTATGTCTTCATTCCTTCTCTCTCTTCCTACTAAGACTGCAATTACTTCATCATTCCTGCTCAATCCTCATTCTAAATATATCACCTTTCCCTCTTTGTAAGCATCTTCACACTCACTCGGTAAGGTTCCTTCCTATTCATTCCTATGTATTCCTCTTTGCAAGGCTATAGCTGAAAGTGAAATAATAGCACACTATGAATTGTAACAAAATCATTTAAAGTACCCGGGTCCAAGTTAAAATGTCTCACATGTATATTGCAGAGTAAAATCGCACTACTTTAAAGCACCATATCTTTGCAATCATTTTCCTGGGGAAGGAAGCTAAGATTCATATTTAAGATTCATATTGTGATGTGTTAAACCAAGTTAAAATAATGATGTACTATTAACACAGGCCAGCAGTTGACCAGATAGTTTTGGTGCATTAGGAATGCCTTTGAGGTCAACATTTAGCAAATGGCGCTAATTGATGGGCAGCACGGTTTTAGTAAAGTCACCTTTTCTACTTTTTATTTTTTTTATTTTAACCTTAATGTAGTTCCATGTCCTTTACCAATGAGTGATGCACAGCTCTGATGCCTGTTTGAAACACAAATATTCTCACTATTAACTTCTACTCTTAATCTGACCCACAGGAAGCTAAATACTTAGCCGATTAGTGCTCCAAATATAACTTAGCATAAGAAACACAACTTGGCTCAAAGAGGACTCAGTGCAATTTAAAGTGGAATCTGCTATACACATACACTATTGTTACAACTATAAAGAGAAGCCATTGCACAGCCTTGCTATGCTAAACAGTATTAGAATGCTTAAGCGGCACTGTATTGCCAGCATTGGCAAAGAAAAGGGAAGTGCGTGATTACGGCTCTTTGTGTTGCTTACAGACACCGTTTTGCGCACTCCAATTCACAATGTTAGCTAAACAAAAGGGACTTTAAGTTTAAAGGGTGGTTTCAACTCTCATAAGTATTTGGATCATATGCCTGCAATGGAGCGCAGTTCGCTCAGCAAACAGAAGGATGAGAGAGACAGTATGATAAGAGGAGAAAAGAAACCGTAGCAGTGCTGCAGAGGTGAGGGGATTAAATCATATCCTGCATGTTTTAAAATGAATTTCTAAATATAGAGAGTGTATGACACATACACAGATATTCGCAAAAAAAAAATCATCTCATCTTTCCACTGTATCGTAGCTTTCAACTGCTTATTGGCCCGTAAGCAACCTTAGCTATTGCTGGCTAAGAGTGATGAGAGATTAGAGTGTCGGTGGGCTGTTATTTTATCTGGGTTTTGTGCAAGTCAAATTGATAGCAATTAATAGAATAATAAATATTTTAGACACCTTTAGCTTAATGTGTACATCTGTAGATGATGTCACCAGTACAATGAATAGGTTACATTTTATAAATTATCTAGCGCTGACCTTGTCATCAGCACATTTTCCGTCTGACAGGTGCATTTTAACATACCATAAATATCTATGTGAGTAGAGTAGGAGAAAAGCAAATATGAGAAATATTTGGCAGTAAAAACACATCATAATTGTTACTTAAAAAGAAGAAATCAATAAAATGAAACCATTTTCCATCTTAAATAACGTAAAGTATGTGCAGTAAACAAATATCCATAAACATAAAGTCACAGGAAGTGAAATAAAAACCTGCCTTGGCGAGCTAATTTCGCTTCTCTCGTCATCAATATGAATCATCATATTATAGGTGTATACAACGCATTTATCAGCAATTTGCTCTCCAAACCTCTTGCAGTTAAAGGGACAGTAATTTCATCATAATTGCAAACGGTTTGGGTTTACGCTCCATTTAATTTTGTTCTGAAGTGTAGTGAAATATTTCAATAACTGGTTTATTTATGTTATGTGAATGTTCTATAATGCACATTCCGCATTAGATTTCAACTAATCTATCCCACAAATATGTGACAGCTTTTCTTATTGAATAACCTTGCAGTGTCCTACTACATATAGTATGGAATTAGTATGGCAACATTCCAAGAAGCAATGGTACTGTCCAGAAGGCAAAATTGTGAACCTACTCATTATTAGATCCTTAAAAGTAATATAATAATTGGGGTTTCTGGTTTTATGTCCACCTATTAAGTGGCCAATTTATTGTGTAGCTCTAGATGATACTTGATTGAACCCTCTTTCGCATCTAGAGAAGACTAGAATTATTCTCTTGAGATGGTGGCCCATGCCAACTGGATAGAATCATGAAGTTCCTACACATTTTATTACATATTCACTATGAGAACATTCCATGCATCTTTATATGAAGGGTGTCCTATTAAACTGAAGAGGTCATTTCCATCGAACACACTTGTGATGATGCTAACATGGTACACATCAAATGAACACATTTAAAAATGAGCAGACTACAGCCAGAAAATAAAAAGAAACATGGCCATTCATATTATGTTCACTTCTATTAAGAGTCCAATGTGTTTTACTCCCAATTATACCACCAATCCAAGTCTGTACCACTGACATAAGGCAGTATGGATCCATAGTTTGATGCAGTGAAAATATATATTTTTTAAATCAATCTCCAAAATCTTAGGTCAAGGTGCCTGTAAGTGTAAGGGAAGAGTAAATGTTGCAGGTTCCTAGCAGGTTTGCACTCCAGATGTTGTGGGCTACATCTACCCTGATGCTTTGAAACATTACTGCTATTAGAGCATTATGGAAGATGTAGACTACAACAGCTGGAGTGCCGAAGGTTGCCTTCCCCAATACATAAGATAAACTAGTAGCAGACACCGTGGGTAACGCTGCAGGCACAGGGCAACAAAATATAATTCTAACTATTCCTGGGTAAGTCAGTAAAAACCTGATGTCCCCTGGGTAAACAATACTACATTTCCCATCAGTCTGGTAGTATTGAACAACGTATAAATCATCTGTTAAGAGCAGAAGAGAGGTAGATTGTTAGAGTAAAGCTTTCAAAGAGAGTGTCACAGACAGGTAGTGTGTAGTCCAAATTAAAGTGCATTGTTTCTTGAAAGTGTAGATTAAAAATACTCCTGCACAGGTCTTCATATATAACAGTTCAACATTGTAGTTCCTCCAACTTATGAGAGACAGACAGACGGACAGAATTGACCCTGCATACCCACTCCCTCCCCAAATTCCCCTCTGCTGCTATGTCAGAGTTTTCATGAATTCCTTTTGTGGCATGAGGCAAACAGATAAATGTCTATCTGAAAGTCTGTTAACTTTTGGATATATCTGTTATTGAACATGTTAGGACTGTACACTGATTTATATTCTATTTTCTGCCTAGTGTCGGGGGTGGACATGAATTGTCTGTTTGCCAGGAACATATCGTCACCAGAGCTCATCATGGGATGTTTTGAGCTCTGAAAGCACAGCTTACTTTCCACCTTACATTACAGTGCTGGTCATTTTGGGATACCCTGGTCATATTTAAATGAGAAAATAAAAGCATTTTGAAAATGTAAAAAACAAAATGGAGTATTTAGTATCATAGCATGTTTATTACTTTGTTTGTATTGGAGGTATTGATTTTTTTTTTTGCCTGTGCATGAGGGGGTGGGAGGGAGAGCATTGTATTTAAGTATCCAGGCATCTAGTATACAAAGGGTTAATTCTTGGACCCAGTGTCACTGAGAGAGGTACACAGTATATTCCCTAATTCACATACAGGTCTGAAAAAGCACTTATAGTTCTGCTATTTCATTTTACCCTGGAAAAAATAAATTTGTTCATATTCCTTTGGGCATACTACTCTGCTAGAGGAAAAAAAAAAAACAAATACACATTTAAGTCTTGCTGCAGAAGCAAAATTTTCTGATATATTGTATTACATTATGTAATACACGTTAAATGCAGTACAGAAGATGTTGTATGCATGAGTGCTTTTATGAGTGCTGTTTTATTTGTGCTGGGTAGGCGTGATGTATGATTCCCTTTGTCTTTTCTGACAAAGTTATTACTGTACTGTTGTCACCAAAACCTTTTGAGTCAAATCGCAGAGTGTGTTGTAAAACATACACAATTTGCTAGAGTATCAGCCATTCATAAGTCAACTCATCCCACGAGACAAAATGGCAGCACTTGCGCACATTTTGAAGCCTACCTTCTGACAAGTGCTGATAAGCCTACCTTCTGACAACTGCTTCTTTGGCACCAAGTTTTTAAAACACAATAGGCATCAGAAAGGAGATTGAAAATCTCAACTCAAAGTTATTTAACAGGCACATAACTTTCAGGTTTTTGTATTGGCTGGTGTTTAAACTTCAGTTGGAACGTAGGAAAAATGCTAAGGAGGATAATGAAAGTATTCTCTTAGAAAAGGGATTTCATTCACTTGGAAAGTGTATCCTTAGCTTGAAAGGTAAACCAATATGTAATGTTATACAGTAAAGAGAGAGAATTTGTGTGGCACTGGGAGTAAAGCTTTCTGTCACATACTGTGTTAAAGACATAGGTAGAGAAATACATCTCCAGGGAGCCCCTGTACACCTAACCCTTTCATTACCAGAATGCAGTGGCACACAGTTCTGTTTCTTTTTTGTTTTGTTTTTTAATAAACCTATCAAATGGCAGTGATGTTAAAATAACATAAAGAAACTAACCCGTGCAATGTGGACTATTCCAGCTAGCAGTCAATAGATGAAATACAATCTCACCCGACTCATGTTGTCAATTAATCTATTTCAGAGCAGGTGGTATGAATTACAACTCTCATCATGCAGTGCTTGTTGGAGTCACAGTCCACCACAGCTGAAAGTTCTAAGGAATTAAAAAACACAATAAATTTAAACCAGCTAATAAATGTACTTTCGTGCCAGCTATTGCCTATACTTAATTATTCGAATTTTTATTGATTACATGTCTCTATTCTGAAATACTGGCCCAGTCACAGGCCAGCAGTGCATGATGGGAGTGGAAGCCGGAGTTGCAGCTTCAACGTTTGCTTTTCCATGGCAATGTATTCATTAACATCATATTGCAATGAATTAGAACTAAATGCATGGTGGAAACAGCCAAAGTAACAATGCTGGAAAAGTTTAAAACAACCCTGTTGAACTGTTTTGTTATAATGGCTGTTTAGGCCTATATGTTGAGGTTCACTAGTTATCTTACCAGAATGTATAGTTTATTGAGTCCTTGCAAGCTTTACTCCCTCTGTGCCTACTTGAAAATGTTATTGACCTGGATGACGCTCTGTACATATTTTGCTGAAAGTAATTGCTTTTTATGTACTTGAAAATGTTCAATAAATGCTAGTATTATACTTTAACCATTTCCATGGCAACCATATCATTAGACAAGAGAAAAACCTTTACGCTGGCAAAGCATCATGGGACATGTCCAACTCTGCAGTGTCAACATTGGACAAACTAAACTAAGCTATTCTAGCTATAGTAGTGTAATTGTGGGCCTGCCTTACAGATGTCCTTACACGGCTATTTTTTATATTAGCGGCTTTTTGATTAACAGCAAAGCATTTGCCACTGAAATAAGCTATGTGCTCTAACAATACGGTCTTGTACTGATATCTTACAGCGGGGAAATGTGCTTATTAGTATGCATGTTGCATATACGCAAGAGGCTTGAGATAGTGTTAGGGTCATTAAATTGTGCATGTTTAATATATCATAAATTATTTTTACACAATTACAATTAAAAAGTCCTTTTTTCATTTTGACTTGTGTTTCTCAAGGGTTCTATTCTTGGCTTTTCTCTGAGTCCCTAAACTATGCATCTTGTTCATTGCCCCAGTTACAACTGTCAGGATCTGCATTTTCTTGTAGGGTCGTAATGAATTCTAATCAGGCAAGGGCTTTAAAGGTATATTATCTCTTTCCAATTCTACCAAACACTCTGTCCCTGTGCTCGCATTAATGGAATCGGAACTTTCCTTATAGACCGTGGCTGATAATGGCAAGTCATGTTAATGTCACATGTGGCCAAAGTTTAAATCAGGTAACAGAGTAAGTCTGAGCTTCGCATTGGTAAAAACTGCAGCTTTCACGGTGACACGAGTCACAGTCATTTTAAGAGGACATGTTGTTTTGATGTTCACATTATTATTTAGCATCCTGCAATTCTACTTCCTTGAATGAGGACCGTGCTCTGTAATCAGGGAAAATGTCAGCGTGATGCTAGCGTTGGGTGGAATGAATTAGTAACTGTCAATAGAATGAAGAGAATAACAAGGCGAGTCAGTCTTTATCTGATGCTAAACTCGATAAGACCAATATTCTTAGTGTATACAGCATATGACTGACAACACAAAATCAGACATTTAAAGTGGAAGCATGTATCAGGGAGGAGCTTCTGTTAGCTCTCCTGAGCCGAACCCCCGGTAACTTGTCAAGCAAACAGTTTAACTACTTACCTGTAGAGGGCATCAAGGTGTTGGCTACATAACCACTAGAGCAGAGAAGGGCCATTCTATGTATATTAAAGGTTCACATCATTTTTTCCCCCAGTCTTTTTACATTCTCAATTGTTAATTCATAATTTTAAAAGAGACCAGTGAAGGTGGGCACTGATCTTCTTGTGATGGTAGTAAGTTTCCAAACTCTATAGAAATGGACAGAATAGTTTGGTGTTTATTGAAATAGTTGGTGTAACTAATAAATGTCGGTTCATGGCAAAGATTCAAGACCTCTCAATGATGACGAATGTTTGGCCTGTTACAATTGTCCTTTTGTAGAGATAATCATATAGTCCATGATGAGTTGCAAATATTAAATGGAAAGTGTTTGAAATTAAGATTTGTATTGTTTAGTTTTTTTGGAATACATTCATTGTAATACTTTGTTGGCAAATTCTCAGGCAATTTTAAACCATATCTGTTATCCTGAAAATGTATGTGCAGTGGGCATAAAACAGTATGCGGTCCCAGTATGCGGTACTGGGAAGGGATAGGCACAAACAGAGCTCAACTTTAGACATTTTTTGTCATGTAAACCACTGTTTCTTGAAACTGAAAGCTAATTATGGGGACCTTTTAATCGCACATGCCTATAGTGATTAACATAGCTAACGTGGTAAAAACAAAAGCTGTAGTACCTGTTCCAACCTTATGGTGGCAGAGCTGAGTCATCCATAATTCCAAGATCAATTATGTGAGTTGCAATAAGTTGGGTTTTAGTAATATCCATGTATTCGCTTTTTATTAAGTTAAATCTAAACAGGTTCACTAAACACTCTTTTGTGAAATGGTTTTAAAAAATGTATAAATAGTACTTTTTATATATTTAGTATTTTATACTGTGTTTCATTTACAGCAAGTTTAAAAATGCAAACAATTACAAAGTAATATTAAATTAACTGGGACTTCGCCCTTTAAGCTACCGGGTACAACCTTCTAATCAGTAAGAACATCCATTTATACTAGAATATTACAAAAATCTCAAGTTCTTCTTCTTCTGTTTTTTGTGTTTATATCAGTAATTGTACATTAGTCATATATTAGCACTTTTGCCTTCCTTCAATTATCTTTAGCTTAAATCTGGAGAGTGAAAGATTTTTCCTGATAATTGGATTACACGTTTTTTTTTTTTTTTTTTTTTGCGTGCCAATGTCCTTTTTTGGCACATTTTCCTAGGCACCATGCAGTCACTTGGGCTTATTAGCGTACATATTGCTACATATTTGATCATCACTTCTTGCTCTCTGTTAGGTGACCCTATTTCCTTAGACGCTGTGACCCTGACAGATCTCATTTAAAACTGCACTGCTGGACGGAGATGAGACTTTGGACTGTCAGCAGAAACTAAAAGAGCATCTTTCTTATTTTTCGTTACGTTTCCTTCCATTTTGCCTTTACATTCCGCCTCTGAAAATAAAAGACATTTTAATTCTTACAGTTCACCCTTTCTCGACGCTATTCTGTCTGTGCTTCACGGTTTGTGACATTCTGTCTCTCTGTCTTTTCATTGTGCTATTGTTCAGATTCTCTATATCTCTCTCGTGCTAAAAATATCTGCCTTATGCTCTGTACTACAGAACTTCAGTTTTTTTCTCTTGTTCTACCTGGTTTTAAGTTTAAGTTTTATATTTTATCTTAAAAGTGTATTATTCATTTAGTTTGTTTTTTTTTTCGAAATTTTGCACAAATAAGTAGAAAATAGCAAAACTGCTGTTTTCTAGAACAAACATATTAGTTTCAGTTAATCTATTCTTTTTCCATCTTTTCCTTTATTCCTTTTAATACTTAGTTCTTGTTAAAAAAATAAAAATAATAATTAAGCAAGTTACTTAACTGGGAGGAATGCTAGCAAATAAAAGTAGGACAAACAATGCAATTGCATGTATGGGGTTATCTAAAAAATCTTAAAAAATATTGAAATGGAAAATGCAGCTCTAATTCTGCCCTCTGTGGCTGTCGGAATCCAAACGGACATTTGGTCCGTTATCTGACCCTGGACGTCCTCACGGACCTCCAGCGTCAGCATTGAATATTGCTTTCCTATGGGGAGGTCTAATGCGCGCAAGGTCATTGCTGCGCATGCGCATTAGGTATCCTCCACTGGCTGACGTCAGCAGGGGAGGAGCATGGGCCGAGCCTGACCCAGCGCTGAGGGGCATTGGCATTGGATTCAGGTAAGTGGCTGAAGGGTTTTGGAGTGCCCGGAAGGAGGGGGCACTCCAGGAGCCTATAGTGCCAAGAAAACGGGTTTGTTTTCCTGGCATTGTAGGATCCCTTTAAGCCATGCTGTTAACTAAACCTGCATTAAAATACTGCACCCATGCCACACTGTGCTGCATAATTTACTCCAAATATGGTGCTTATAAGTGGCACTAACACAAATTACATAACTGAGATATTATTTCTCTCTCAGTATAACTTGGGACTCAGGGCTAACTATTACCCACTTGGCACTCAAGCCCCTTTCAGGCCCCCACCAAACCCCCACCTGAGAGCCAGACCTGCTTTCTTTCAGTGCACACCAACAGACCAGGAGATGGCTTTATCCCTATTGGTGCACTGGTAAATTGACCTAATAATGAAAATGACTGGACAACTAATTGGCTAATGTAGGCCAATACAAGGATGTCTTTCCTACCGATGTACTGCTATTGTACTTGCTACTGTGCATTTATTCTATGTGCCGGGATCAGGGGCTCTAATTGTCTGAGGATCTGCAGAATCTTAGTCAAAAATCTGTTTCTAATTGTTGTACAGTAATCAAAAACAGCAGATGGCCTGGCAACCTGCAAGTTAATATCTTGTTTTATCATCGATGCCTGAACATTCAGCCAGCTGGTACTGCCCAATGCTCTGTAGTAGGAAATCCACAGCACAATACATGGTCTTGCCTCATCAACATCTACTCTTGTAACTAAATAATGAACTTGTATTTGAAAATGGCTAGTGCAATGGCTCCATCACAGGAAACGTAGCATACTACAAACTAATACAAGATGCTCATACGTAGTTACATAATCGTGATGTTAAAAAAAACAACAACATCCAAATTAAGTTGTTATGGTGCCAGTAGGTCCCTTTCCTTTAGTGGTTAAACTGTTTACGAGTCATTTATCTCTGTCCTTTTCCACATCCGCTTTCATACATTCTCCTAAAGGATGTATATACATTTCTCAAACATTTTTTTATCTTTCCTTTATTGTTATTGTTAGTTGCATATACACATTTTCTCTCAAGCTGGTTTTATGAATGAGGAGCTACCGGCTGGCTTAGAACGTCAGCTGACCACTCCGAGCCAATCAGTAATGCCCCTTCTCTGTGGCATTCCGAGACTTCTTTTAGAAAAATTCCTGCACGCGTGTTTGAATAGGAACGAAGAGAAATTGTGCTGCAGAGCAGATTTGGGGTCAAATCATGCATGAATGGTTTAGCCCATGAAAATAAGGAAGAGACAGGAACCTCCTGGCACCATACCATTTTCATTCTGATTAAGTTTTGAAGTCTCTTAAGTACTGTACTACTCGCTTACTCAAAGCGTAGGCTATATTGACATTACCATATTGCTGAAATAGTTGATGTTCAGCTGTGATTATATATAGATGTACACTATGGTCCAGTCACTTTCAGTGTGTGATGCGCGAATGTGTTAACATTGTCCTTTTTCTTTCTATAACTGAAGCCCACCTGATATTTTTATCTTCCTTTTGATTTGATTTCATTTTGTTTCCATTAATAATTTCCCACGCATTTCTCTACTCTGAGATCTCTTTCTTTCCCATCATCCTCCCCCCACATCCTCCTTTTGCCGGGGACTGATGTGTTAAATTGTCAGCACCCTATTCAGTTAGTATTGGAATTATGGGTGAAGGAATATTATGACTCTCGACTAAATTTATATTAATATAATACAAAATCCTGTGTTACATCAGAATTATTGCTTTTGTTAAAGGAAGACTATAACAGTAATATGGAGTACTCTTTTTTTATTTTTTTTGCCAACGATGTTATAATAAAAATGATGCAAAATGCAGTACAACTTACCATTACGTTAGCATTGAGACAGACTTCTATCAGCAGCCCAATTCTCCCATACTTGATTATCAGATGCTTCACAATGTGGACCTGCAGCTCATGCACGACAGTTGCCAATCTCCAAGAATCTCATGCTTCTAATAGTGAAGCAATAGCTATGTATAGCATTGTCATGTTCTGCTTGGCGTGATAAACATAAAGACCCACAGTTTAAAGGTGTTGAGGAGGAAGTGTTCCAGTGTGTATCTGCATAAAGTGGTGCATACATACTTATCTGAATAAAGGAATTGGATATATACACCGTAATCACTGCATTAACGTGTATTCGTTTTGGTGCTTAGAGTGTCCCTTTAAATACCCCAAGTTGAGCAATACCATCAGTAGTCCTTAAAGGACCACTCTAGGCACCCAGACCACTTCAGCTTAATGAAGTGGTCTGGGTGCCAGGTCCAGCTAGGGTTAACCCATTTTTTTTATAAACATAGCAGTTTCAGAGAAACTGCCATGTTTATAAATGGGTTAATCCAGCCATCAAAGCCTCTAGTGGCTGTCTCATTGACAGCCGCTAGAGGCACTTGCGTGATTCTCACTGTGAAAATCACAGTGAGAGCACGCAAGCGTCCATAGGAAAGCATTGATAATGCTTTCCTATGAGACCGGCTGAATGCGCGCACAGCTCTTGCCGCGCGTGCGCATTCAGCCGAATGGGAGGAGAGGAGGAGGAACGGAGGAGAAGAGCTCCCCGCTCGGCGCTGGAGAAAGGTAAGTTTTAACCCCTTTTCTCTCCCCAGAGCCCGGCGGGAGGGGGTACCTTAGGGTGGGGGCACCCTCAGGGCACTATAGTGCCAGGAAAACGAGTATGTTTCCCTGGCACTATAGTGGTCCTTTAATGGACAGATATATATCAAACCTTGAGTATAACTGTTAACATATTTTTGTGACAAACAAAATTAATTGGTTAATTATGTGTTAACGAGAACATCTTAAAATGGTGGTAGGTATGGAGAGTTGGAGTGTTCTATGTCTATGTGCTCTTACTTTGGATAGTACATAATAAAATTTTCACAAGATGGTCTATGTCAGCTGCTTGATCAGCATTTCCTAAACAATCAACTCAATGGATTTTGGTCAACCGTGCTTTGAAAGTCCTTGGCAATTAATAGCATTTAGACTCCATTTTCACTAATTGAAGTCACGTAAAGGAAACATTAAATGTAAAAGCACTTACCCAAGTAACAGCTTCATGCCAATCTTAATATATACATAAAATATAACTTTTTTTTGCAAACCTAACATTTAATCAGCTAATCACAACTTTGTAACAACATGGATTGTTCTATATAAAGAGAAAGGGTTAAGCGTGAAGGGTGCACTGAAAGTAGAAAGATTTATGAAGGTCATCTTAAGGTAGCTTGAAAATGATCTTCATTAAAACAGGCGACTACATTTAATGTTGTTAATTAGATAATTAGTGGAATGGAAAATAAAATAAAAGTTACTGAAACAACATGTTGTGGTGTTTTAATAGGGACTGTCCATTCTCCCATAGAAAAATGACCATCAAATAATATATTGAAAACCACCTATAACTTGTGTAACCTTTTTATCATGCAACGCTCTGCGTTCTTTTAAATTTATATTAAAGTTTTTAGAACCTGGCAGAACAGTTATTTTTTTTATCCAGATACGGCCAGAGGACCCACGGCAAATGAAGAGAAGAAGTAAAAACATTGTTTCATTTCTCTTCATCTCTATTGTGACTACCAGAACCAAAGGACAGAGATTATAACAATGATTGACAGGGAGCTAAGATGGAGGCCCCTGATGCACAATAAAGAAATGTGGATTTATACATTTATTTTATATTTCATATTTAACAAACATATTTGTTAAATATAAGTGAAAATAAGTAAATATAATATTAAAAATGCCAGTGTCCCTTTAATTGTATTTTGAGTGGTACTGGAGGAATTAGGAATAAAAACAAAGTGTCCAATTCTATATTTCATCTGAGAAATCGTCGAGAGGGATTGAAAAAGAATAAAGGCGGTTTACATCGTTTCAGTAAGAATAGATTTTCAAAACAATTCATGTAAAAAAATAAAATGTATGAGGAATGAAGTCTGCAAACGGCTTCACTTGTCTCTGGGAATGAGGATCAGGTGGTCTTCTTGTGTCTGTGAAGTGAGGACAAGAGCTTCCAGCAATTCATAGCATTACCCCCAGGGAGTGTGGCTGACACAGCGCTGCTGCACCTACGTGTGTCAACTCATCGCTTCACAGTATGTGTTTGTGAAAGGGAGAGTGAGAGAGAGCAAGCAACAGCGAGAAAGAGAAAGAGAGAGAGAGAGAGAGAGGCAGAGATTGTGCTTGTCACTTTTGTTCAGCCATCACCTGGGAAATAACTATAGACATGTAATTTATCCTGGTGCGCCCAGTTAAATGGCTGCAGGAATACATTATCTTTCTGACACCAGGAGATATATTTCTAGCAAAGAATGGAATCATGGGAAATGCAACAGGAGAGAACTGGTTAAAGGGATCACATGTCCAAGTAACATGTATCATAGTTACCAATAGATCTGTTGTGGGAACCTCCATAAACAAGCTGCTGCAGCATGAACATCTACATTTTTACTTTAAAAAGTACTAATTAACAAAATTTATAAAAAAAAAGTCCACGTTTTGCTATAGTGAAGGTCTTGCAAAGGCTGCAGACAAGAAATCTGCAACTTTCGCAAACTGTTTTTATATAAAACTCCACGAAACAAAATGCATAATTAAATGCATGTATGTTTTCATTGGAGGTATATCTGCTAAGCAGTAATTTATTTTTTTATTATTTTAATTTGGGCAGTGGAGTGTGTCTACGGATCTATAATTCTTTTGGTTTGATGTGTAGATTATTTTTTTTGTGTGCATATTTGTGAAAATAGTGTGCCTTTTGTGCAATGCTTTTTGTATTGTATATTTACATTTTCAGTGTTTTGCCTCTTTTGTAATTGGATGTATTATTGTTGCACTGGAGTATTTAATTAGACAGATTGGTGAATAGACAGATGGTCATATGAAATTGATAAACAGGGACACAGACAGAACGATAGATGTTCCTGATCTGTGCTGCATTCAAGAATATGTTTTAATCGCACAATCTAGAAAAATGGCCATGATGAAAACAAAGATCGGACTCAATAAAATCGGACTTAATTGAACTCTGTCATTTCACAATATATTAAAAGCGGATTATGGTGATTGGTGTATGTCACTTGTAAAGATTGAAAGTATACAAATCACATCAGTTTTCATTCCGTGATTAATGATAACCACAATATCCGAACAGTAGGTGAAACTAGAATAAGTGAGACTTGTTAAATCTCTTATTTTTCAGAAGATAATGTTCACAGCTTGTATTCTGTAGATTCAGTAAGCTTCCCTCCCTGCTCTTTGTACATATCTGAATGCAATTTAAGCATTTGATTTAATATAGAGTTTATTAAAAACACTGAAAACTCACTTTGATTCTTTTTTGATTTTTTTTTTTTTTTTACCAGTTCTACATTAAATCCCACCAATGATAACCATTTCATAAACTATCCCAGCAGTATAAATTGGAAATAGGAATTAGAGCCAGCTTTGTCCTCTGTGTGCCTGAGATAAGTGTGTGACTGACAGAAGGTTGGGAGTGAAAGCTTAGGCATTTAATGGCACTCTAGAGAACTGCAATATTGGAATTATTTAAAGCCAGAGTTCCAATGATTTGGGCATATAAAACCATTTATCACAAGGAAACCTGAAGGCAATGAAATACCATAACAAGAAGGCTAGGGAGGCGAGTCCTTGGAACTGTAATGAGAGAGTTTTGAATTATTTTCCTCCATGATAAATGCTCTTATCCTCAAATATCGCCCGTGAGACACATGTCAGGTACTAATTCATAAAAACGCTATGGGTAATTAAGCAAGTTGCACTGTGAGTGGAGGGAGAAAATCTTGTGACCCAGGTGCAAGAATATCGATAGACTGTGCATTCCTTACCCCCAATATATACCTCTGCTTTGTCTAACTCTTCATTTCCTTTCCAGCATTTGTTTAGTCTGTTCATTCCCATCGCTATTTGTTCCCGCATTCTGTCTGTTCAGAACTTGACGAATCTGCATCCTAATACAAATATTATAGCAATTGGAATGTGCAATGTCAATTATTTTAATTACAATGAGACAGGTGAACTTCCAATGCAAGCTTCCAGTGGGTCAACATTTACATTTTTACCTGCCCTGATTTTAATACTATTCATTGACATCCCACCTCTTAATTGCTGCTGTGTCCAGACTCTTTACCACCATTAACTCTATGCTTAGGTTTAACAATATTTGCTATTTTCCCTCAACATTTAAGTCAGGGGTTTTGGAGGGGAATTGGGATGGCCCTTACACCTAAAGGGTCAGCGATCTGTGCATCCTATGGCACATATCCATACCGGCATGCTCTCTTCCATTACTTATTCATGCAATGGGTGATGAATGAATGGAATGCACCTTAATAATGGCAAGCACATATGGACTACAAAATGCACTGCCATGGAGACCTGTGCCTGCGTTAAACAAAAAATACCCAGGGCCAGCAATAGTATTATACATAGTACATTAAATATAGTATGAAGAGATCTGAGATTTGTGTATGTTCGTTATTTGCTTTGGACAGATAGGTTAGGGTGTGATTTAGAGAAGGTACAAAAATTAGCAATTTAACTCTGCTAGTCAGAAAGCATCTTTAAACGTTCCTTTAAACATATTGTATTACGTTCTCCCCATCATCACGATGGCATGTTGCAAACATAAGTCAAATATGGCAGTCCCCTCGGGTGGCATCAGTTGCGAACTTCCATCAGCATAGTCTCATTTCCACTTAGAGTATATACTATACATGCTGTAAATCTATACTAGTCTTGATGCACAAATCCTACAATGAAGCTTTCTATATTTATATTTGTGTGTGAATTAATCATGCATTGTAGAACATTGGGTAATAAAACAGCAGTCTATCATTTTTTTATTCCCAATATGTGAAGTGATTGTTTAAAATTGCATTTACCCCTATATAGTCTTTCTTTAACCCTTTATGCTCTGCAATCACGCAGAAAGAGACATTGGAAAGATAAAAAAAAAACTGATGCAAATTTGGGACAAGGTGATAAATAAGGAAAATTACCGTGGAAATCAGTACAATGTCTTATTGCAGTTTGCATGCAAAATAGCACCCGTCTTGCTCTGATAAATCAACCTTTCACCCCCAATATCTTTTCCTCTTTGCAAACCGTTTGGAGTTCTGGGGCAATGAACTAATTAAGGAACAATCATCATGGAAAAAAAAGAATCAGGGATATTTATCAAAATGTTCTGAAAAGTGACTGTTACATTGCGTTTATATTTTGATTGTGTCTGTTAAAGTGCTGTAAAAGCAATCTAAAAAAAGTGATAGTTTTCTTTATAGCAAATTTTCCCCAGTTTATGCAGAAGTCTACCAAATATAGAGTGTGTGTGTGTGGGGGGGGGGGGGGGGGGGGTAGGGGGCAGAAGATTTTGCCATTACTAAAAGAGACAGAAATATTGGTCAATTTGTTGTGTTACTGAAAATATGCCATATTTTCAGTAATGATGGTGTGACACAACAGCTAGGGCGCTAAAGAAACAACAAATGAGAAAACATGACAAAATTGAGAAAGTGCACCAAATATTCACCAACAATTTGTCATGAAAGTGTTGGCAGCAAAAAAAATCTCCCCCATTGTCTGTCAGCATTTTACACATAAAATAGCACCCCCCTACCGCCCCATCCTTGTGAGTTCCTATTCATAGTAAAACTTGTGTTTAACATACAGAATATGCTAATTTTAATGGGATGAGGCACTTCTGCGCTATTCCTAATCTAGGTGTATGTGCCAAAACTCTTGGGAAATATGATAAATGATGTTCTCAGCACACCTAGGCAACATAGGTGAAATAGTCGTTTTATTCAGCCATCAAGCAAAGCTGGGCAGGGCAACTTTTCGACACACTCTTTGTCAAGCCATGACCATGGATTGACAAAGATAATTAACATACAGTATATTTCATTAATTTCCACATTTTATGATCCCCTGAATCAGATACCCCACATCATATAATCCATCTACTCATACAACAATAACTATAACAATGAGCTCTCGTTTTATATAGGATGGATTTCAAAATAAGTGGTGTGTATGAAAATGTTTTTGGCAGTTGTGAGAATTCCTCCTCCTTTGCTCAATACTCATGGGTATAGTAAGGTGTGAAATATCCATCTAAAATTCAAATGTAATCTTTCACGCAACAAAAAAAGTTCTACTTTTTAAATTCGGACCTTTGCGACACAAAATCAGGTAGTATATTAGCTGGGACCATATTTCGGCACATTTGCCAAAGGTGAAACCTCTATTTCGTGACCAAGGGTCTCTTTTCTTTTAAATCAACATGCTGGTGGAATAGATAAAGAATAAAATGATAAATAAAATGGATTTATATCTTTAATTTAAACTTTAAAATTTACATAATGCAGAGGATCAACTATCGGAGGTTTGCTTTGATAGATAAATCAATATCTAAGTAAACTGGAACTATCTGCAGTGTTTGCAGAGTGCATCTATTTCTATTATCTAATGAGTAAAGTGTTGTATAGGCTAAAAGCGTTCATTATGTGTTGTCTATTGTGGACTCCTGGCTTATGGAAGCTTGCATTTGATAGCATACAATTTGCTATAAATGCCTTGTATGCTCTATGGTATTTCCAGTGAATAGGCTTGGGATTACCGGCACATAGCTTCTATTACTGGGTCAGGATGGAATGAATATTGCCAGCTTTGTGCATGACATCAGCACTAATGGATTTGAAAAAATATGCCACCAGAATTGTTAAATATTGCTGGCATTGATTTTATTTGTGTGGATCTAACAGAATACTGAAACTCCAGATTATTAAAAGATGGCGTGAGTATTGTAATATTGCAACGTAAAGTAAAGGATCAAGATCAACCTACAAATCATTGTAATGTTAACATTCTATAGTTAGTAGTAAGTGGGACCACGGCGTGTGGTGGCACAGTGTGCCTCAGATGGTTGGAAAGTCCCCTCAGGATTATTTACTAAAGTGAAAGTCGTTGGGAATGCAAAGTGAATTTCAAATTTAAGTCCAAAGTAGTTGAATTGAAAAGAATTCTCCAAGACAGCTATGTTACCAGTTCAACTATATTGGTTTAAAATTGACAAATATTTATAAATTCACTTTAGTTTTCTAACTATGTGCACTTTAGTGATTAACACTCCCCTGTTGAAAATTATGATTGTGACAGAGCTCGCGTACTCCGACTGAGTACTTCCGCCAGGTCAGCTTCCTCTCTGCTACCAGGGATTCTGGAGAGCTTCAGACCCATCGCCAAGGCTTGACTGGGGTCTTTGAGAACCTCTTCAACTGAACCAGGCTGCAGCTCTCTCCTTTGAGTCAGGTAACGTCCCCTCTGCCTTGACTCTACTATTTCTCTCCCAGGCAGGTATCAACACCTCTGCTTAAGGTGTCTCCATCTACCGCTTTTACAAAGGCACTTGTAATTCTCATGTCTAGCGCTTTCTTAATTCATCCCAGGACCAGAGACCAGTGCAGCCAGCCAACAGGTCCAAAAACTTTGCCACTGGGATCATTGAACAAACAAGACAGGACACACAATTCCCAATGGAACTCACACTCAATTCTTTCTTTCGTTATTTTTTTGACAAGGACTAGTCTTGATGATCTGTCCTTAAACATGTGGTTAAAAGCATTTAAAATGCAAATATACAGAAAACTAAAGAACAAGTAATTATAATGAATGCATGAATATATATAATACAAGTAAGCTTTTCTAACATAATAAAAAGCAACAATATATACATTTAACTACTTATTTGGATTTACTAATTTGCATACCAGCATTATGTAAATATACACATTTCCATTCAGTCAGCAGAGGGAGCTGCAGAGTTATCAAACTAACAATGCATAGTTTGTAGATCAATTGCTAGTGTCTCAAGCCCCTTTCAGGGGCTCTGAGGGTCCAGGCCCACATTTGGTGGGCAAGAGGCTGGCCTTCAAGCCTCTCCAAAAGGCTGTGGCACGGGTGCTTCAATCACAATGATCCGCTCTAAACTAAATTGTATCCTTTGTAGGAGCATTAGTAGATCTTGCAGAAAAATACTGAATAGTGTGAATAACCCATTGTACAGCGCTACGGAATCTGATGGTGCTATAAAAAAAAAAAAAATAATAATAATAAAATAATAATAAGTGACGCTCTTAATATGTAATACATGTTGCAGCAACAGCCTTTCCATTTGCGACCTTTCCTGAATCAAAAATAAAGTGCCTAATAAGTCAGAAATTGCCTGCTTTAAAGATGTAAAAAGAAACAACATTGATATACAGTATATATTACTTAAACTATGGCTCCTTGTATCAGCCATTATTCTAGAAATTAAAGAGAGAAAGAGGGAGGGAGAAGTGGGTGATAAAACAGAAAATGCTGACCACATGCAGGTTGCAACAATGATGATGATAAGCAATAGATCAATACATCCCAACAACTTGCAATATCAGAAAGAGTGCAATGGGATAGCTGAAAAATCTGAATCTGTTTTTACATATTTTTCATAATTTTTTCTTAGCAGACTATTATCAATAAAAGAAAAAAGTTTTTCAAAGAAGCTGACACTTGCGTCCAGCCTAGGATTTCACTTTGGCAGTATGTAATGATACAAACACCTATCACATTCCCATGAACAAAACAGAGTACTGGATTCCCAGATAACTTGCTTTATTGGTCTACAGTCTATTGAACATCAAGCTGTAAATATTACAAGGAGGTTGAAATGCATGTATCTTTGAAAATATTTTCTAAGTTTAATTTAATATTGTTGGATAAGCTTTGGAAATTATTTAATATTTTGGATACATTTTTTAATATCAATATTATTATGAAAAACACAGGAGGAAGGGGCCTGAGCCTCACGGTGGCATGAAGCAACTTGCTGGAGCCGCTACTACTGAGCTAATAATCTACTAGTTTTCTAACTCCTACTACTCTCAGTCAGCGCTGAAACTATCCTACCTAGTGTCTGTACCCAACAGGGTGCATTGGATAGGTACCTTGCAGTGCCTGTCACCGGATTTCTTTCGGGTACCTGTGAGGCCTGGTGAATCGCCGGACTGGAGAGGCTGCCGCTCTCCTCAATCCTTGCGGCATCGACCCTTATGGAACTCCTCCCTGGTCCCGTTCCCCCCCCTGGGCCGGCGAGGGTTATCCCGGTCTCCACTGGACTGTTCTCTATACAGTCACCAAGCATTCAATCCCACCAGTTCCAACATAACTACTCACTCACAAGATGGCGAACGCTTTCACTCCATGCCGGGAAGGGCCAACGCTGCCAAAGACGGCCCAACCAAGCTACATATAGTTCTACCTCTTGAGGCTGGAAGCCATTTTTGAGCGCTCTTTGGCAACTTTGGAGGAGCGTTGTCTAAAGCTAGAGTTCGGATCAGTGCACAAATAAGACCGAGACTCCCCCCTTTGGGTACAGCATCTACACAAACACCTGTGTCACCTGCCTTCCAGAGGTCCAGCCTCTTAGCATCGCCCACATCAGCAGAGGTCCGTCCACAGTAAAAGGCGAATGACTACCAGGATCCGCTGCTCTCCATTGCATGAGGGGAACTTGGACTTTGTCAGGACCTGAGTCCGTAGCACTGGAGTGCTGCCTTATAATCTAGCCTGGGGCAGAGGGGAAGCCTTACTCCGGGTCAGCAGTTATGATCAATTATCCTGCTGCTATTCCCAGTGACCTATCAACAACTGGAATCGGGTGACTGGGGACTCATTATATATGAAGACCTTTCACTGCAGATTTAATATTACGTAATCATAGTGACCATCATCTTGCTCTACTGTTTGGTTTAAGTTTTAAATTGCTGTCTTTTCTTATTATTTTCACTGGCTTATGGCTTGTATGTAATGCTTTAATGATAACATGGGTACAAGTCCCAGTGGTATATTCCCTATAGTGTGTACATCTACCACGTAGCGATATCTGAGCTGTCTTTCCTCTATGATACTATTTCTGCTCTCAACTGCCACACAACAGGAGTAATTTATTTGCTGACTTGTTCCTGTGGTCTAAAATATGTGGGCAAGACGTTTCGTCATTTTAGACTTAGGATACGCGAACACGTAAACTCCGTCAGGCGACATCTGGAGACGCCAGTCTCGAGACACCTACACCAACATCATAACCACTCCTCAGCGGGTATTCGATTTATGGGTCTTGAGCATATACCACAACCCCCTAGGAAAGGGAATTGGGACTTAAGACTTAGACAAAGAGAAGCATTCTGGATCTATCACTTAAAAACACGTTCACCTATGGGGCTGAATGAGGGCTTCTCCTACTCCCCATTCATCTAAAGTACTGCCGTATTCTGATAAACAATGTTATCTTAAGAATAAGCCTGTATATATGTATATAATTCTTTATTATTTCTATTTTTCACTTCTTTTTGGCTACCCCTAGTTTATATTACCATCATGTACTGATGGCCTGTGGTTTATCTTGCCCCCTTTAATTGAGTGCTCTATCATACCCCCTGCTATGACCCTAAATTTAAGACCACTCACTTGTATATGTAAATAAATCTAGGAGAAAATATTTTTATTAATTCATAGATACATCATAAGCGACAATACAGTATCTGCTCTTATATTGCCAGGTTGTTAACAAATCGGCTAAAACGTATGAGCTAAAACTATGAATTAGTATTTGGCTCCTTACTACACAATATATACCCAAGTGAACTAAAGGTCCTCTATTTACATTGTCAGTGGGAGTCAATTAGGCACTCCAAGGGTTAATCCCCCTCTCCCGATCTACGTGCGCCCGTTCTGTCTTGGCCGTTTAACACGTGACAATAGGGGCCGGGCTTGCGGCACGTCATGCCACGCCCTCTTGGCCCCACTCGTGAGACTGCCAAATGTTCCGAGCGCACGGATTGGTAGTTACCCAGGCGGACATAATTGAGATACCGGTATAAAATAAACCGCGGGGACAGCCTCCCTTCAGATACCCCTGATGACGGCGTACGGTTACGCCGAAACGCGCGTCGGGTTCAGTCTGGTTTCACTCACTTGAGCACTTCAGCACTTTGCACCAATGTTCGTCTAGTGATTTATATCTGGGGCTTTAGGTGTATGGACTTAGTCTAGATTAGAACACCCACGAAGGTGTTATCTAGGAGAGTAAGGGCTAGCACAGTGAGTAAGGGATCAGTGTGGGAGAATATACCTTTCTTTCCTCCCTCCTCTCCCTGTCTCTCCTCTACTGCTTTTTTGTTCCCAGATTTTTGCATGGTTTAGCATACCGCCTCGACTTATCAGTAAGGGGCTTTTCTAGGTGTATCGGCTTATTGTAAGCCGTTTATCCATGCGACTATCTCTCTCCTTACAGGACTCTGTCCATTACTATCCTGACCCAGTTTTTAATAGACTTTAATAAAGGTTTTTTTGTTTTTTTGCTACGTTTAGCTTAAGATTGGACTGGGCTCCTACCCATTTGGCTGTCTTCCTGTAAGACACCCTTTTTGGGTTTTTTTCTCTTTTTCATGTTACGTAATTCAAGGGTTATGCCCTATCACCCAGTCTAGGTGACCGTCTCTCTTGTGGCACGGAAGTTGGGTTCGTATTTATTCCTTCCCAATCTTCTGGCCCCTTGAGGTTTTCATTTTTCTATTTCATAAATTGGTGTTATTCACCTAAATGGTCACCATCATTACTATTTATCAGTCTCGATACTCTCTCTAAATTTATTATGGCTGGCTTTCTATCCAATAAGCCTAATGCAAGTACCTGGTGTGCGGACGTTGATTCTGTTTTCTGTACAGATAGCACTCTAGAAACACTGTCACCCCCTAATATTCATACTAGTTTTAACAAACTAACCAAACTCTTCAAACAGCAGATCAGGATAAGCTGGGAAGTCTCTACCCTTGAAAAATATATTTCCAAAAATATTATACCTAGAGGACTAAGGGTTCAGACTTTCCCGTCTAGACAAGCTGAGACGGAAGAGTTTTATAAGGAATGGGATGAGGCAGCATCTAGGTGCTCAAATACCTTCATGAATACTATCTGTAAATATGAGTCCTTGAAACTAACCAATGTTCAACTTGAATTGGACAAAGAAATTGAGTTGGTCCAGGGATTTAAAACAGAACCACAATTTGAGATACTTGAAATAAAACTGAAATCCAATTTGGATAAATTCTCACATATAATAAAAGTAAGGAAACATCAGAAATATATGCGAGACATAAAGGATTTCGAACAAGGTAGAGTCTACCGCTCCTTTAAAAAGAGATCCAAAGTGGATTCCGATCAATTTAGTACATCTGAGTACGACTCAACAGATACGGAAACAGAAAAGTCCCAAGCCCCTACCCCTAGAAATCCACCCAAAAGTATTCTTAAGAAAGGGGTGGATTTTTTAGGCTTAAGACAAGCGGACCTAACTCAGGGTCCGCACACCAGGTACCGAGGCAGAGGCCAGAGACGACGCAGGGAATAAAAAAGTCTTCTCTGCGTGTCATTAACCTCTCTGACACTACCCTTAGTACAACCGAACTTAGCATATTGGAAAAGGGACTATCATTTGTACCCGTTCCAACATTCAGCAAGTTCACCTGGACTAAGGATGTTAATCTATTTGTGAGGAAGTTGGCTCTATATAAATATCATGCAGTACGAAAAGAAACCAAGGCACAAAGTCTGGGGCTCTTACCAAAAGACCTGGAGTGCCTTGATACTCTCGTGGAATTACTTAATTCTGGGGAGGGCTCTATACATCATGACATTCCATACACTAACTTGAAACCCAAGAGTAAGTTCACTCCACACTTTCAAGATTATAAAAATCTGGAGGTATTTCTTGAAATGGTAACTAGGGAAATTGAAAACATAAATGTGGAAGATTTTGTTTTATCTCCCAGTGGTAATCTTAGCTCACAGGAAGTATTAGCTCTAAAAAAACTTCAGAGCTATACGAATCTGATTTTTAAGCCCTCGGATAAGGGGGGGAATGTGGTGGTACTCAATAAAGACCACTATATTCAAATAGCAGAAAGATTACTATCTGATGAAAGCACCTATCGTGTACTTGCTAAAGATCCTACGAAACAATTCCAAATTGAGTTAAAAAGCTTACTTACTGGACTGAGATGATGATAGCATTATGATATGGGAGGACTTGTCTCAGCATAACTGTTCAGCCTGAAATGATGTACTCATGATGCATATGTTTCGTGGCTTCTGCGCAAGCCCATACACTGTTTGAAGCATAACTCTGTCTACCAAGATGCAAAAATAAAGTATTTAAAAAAAAAAAAAAGCTTACTTACAAAGGCAGTCAATCAACAACTCATCAATCTAGATGAGTTTGGGTTTATGTGCACTAAACAGCCATGTCTATCCACCTTCTACTGTCTGCCTAAAGTGCACAAATCACTAACAGACCCAACCGGTAGACCTATAGTCTCCGGCTGTGACAATTTGACACAAAATGCGAGCATTTATGTTGACAAAATCCTATCTCCAGTAGTGCAGAAACTACCATCTTTTCTTAGAGATACGAAACAAATGCTCAACTTACTAACCAATCTCGTCCTACCTCCAAATGCCACTCTATGCAGCCTAGACGTGGAGGCCCTATATAGCTCAATTCCCCATAACCTTGGTATATATCATACCCGTGAACTGTTGAAACTTGAAACCGATCTACCCGAGCACTATGTGAACTTTGTAACTGAACTACTTGAATTCATTTTAACCCATAATGTCTTCTTGTTTAATGGCAAAATCTTCCACCAGACCACTGGTACAGCTATGGGGACGTCTTGTGCGCCCTCATATGCTAATCTCCATCTCGGCTGGTGGGAGAGATGTATTAAGCTAGACCCAAAGTTGAAACCTTACATCGATCAGATTTTTTACTGGAAAAGATACATCGATGATGTGTTTCTAATATGGCTAGACACATCAGATAAATTCAATGAATTCGTACACTTGCTTAACAGTAACGATTTCAATTTGCGTTTCACCAGTGAAGTGGGGGGTCAAAAACTTTGTTTTTTGGACCTAACTCTACAGGTATCTGGAGGCAAAATTGAAACAACCTTATATAGGAAAAAGACGGCCTCCAATAACCTCTTATGTTGGTCCAGTCATCACCCCACACCACTCAAGTCTGGAATCCCTATAGGTCAATACTTGAGACTTCGCCGGAACTGTTCAACAATGGAAGAATTTAAACTAAAGGCGAATGACTTACGTCATATGTTTAAGACCAAGGGCTACCCAAATAGGGTTCTAAAAAGAGCTTACCTCAGGGCAATCCAGACTGAACGTGAAACTCTGATCACAGACGTGAGTCGAAAGACTGAGGAAAACAAAATACGCTGCATCGGCACGTTTGATGCAGGATGGGATACCATGTCAAAACTTTTTAATAAGTTCTGGCCTATCCTTAAGTCTGATAAGCACCTTAAAGAAATCCTGCCACCTTTCCCTTCGATTACAGCAAGAAGAGGCAGGAACTTGAGAGATATTTTAGCACCCAGTCATCTCTTGACCACCCCCCCCCCTCTGGCTACTTTCAAAAATACTTACCCATGGGTACATTCCAATGTGGTCACTGCAGTGCGTGTCCATTCATTAGTAGACAATCCAAGACAGTCCCTGACACTGGTGATCCAAAGATGTTCAAACCTCGCTCCTTCTTCAACTGCCACACAACAGGAGTAATTTATTTGCTGACTTGCTCCTGTGGTCTAAAATATGTGGGCAAGACGTTTCGTCATTTTAGACTTAGGATACGCGAACACGTAAACTCCGTCAGGCGACATCTGGAGACGCCAGTCTCGAGACACCTACACCAACATCATAACCACTCCTCAGCGGGTATTCGATTTATGGGTCTTGAGCATATACCACAACCCCCTAGGAAAGGGAATTGGGACTTAAGACTTAGACAAAGAGAAGCATTCTGGATCTATCACTTAAAAACACGTTCACCTATGGGGCTGAATGAGGGCTTCTCCTACTCCCCATTCATCTAAAGTACTGCCGTATTCTGATAAACAATGTTATCTTAAGAATAAGCCTGTATATATGTATATAATTCTTTATTATTTCTATTTTTCACTTCTTTTTGGCTACCCCTAGTTTATATTCCCATCATGTACTGATGGCCTGTGGTTTATCTTGCCCCCTTTAATTGAGTGCTCTATCATACCCCCTGCTATGACCCTAAATTTAAGACCACTCACTTGTATATGTAAATAAATCTAGGAGAAAATATTTTTATTAATTCATAGATACATCATAAGCGACAATACAGTATCTGCTCTTATATTGCCAGGTTGTTAACAAATCGGCTAAAACGTACAGTATACAGTATCTGCTCTTATATTGCCAGGTTGTTAACAAATCGGCTAAAACGTATGAGCTAAAACTATGAATTAGTATTTGGCTCCTTACTACACAATATATACCCAAGTGAACTAAAGGTCCTCTATTTACATTGTCAGTGGGAGTCAATTAGGCACTCCAAGGGTTAATCCCCCTCTCCCGATCTACGTGCGCCCGTTCTGTCTTGGCCGTTTAACACGTGACAATAGGGGCCGGGCTTGCGGCACGTCATGCCACGCCCTCTTGGCCCCACTCGTGAGACTGCCAAATGTTCCGAGCGCACGGATTGGTAGTTACCCAGGCGGACATAATTGAGATACCGGTATAAAATAAACCGCGGGGACAGCCTCCCTTCAGATACCCCTGATGACGGCGTACGGTTACGCCGAAACGTGCGTCGGGTTCAGTCTGGTTTCACTCACTTGAGCACTTCAGCACTTTGCACCAATGTTCGTCTAGTGATTTATATCTGGGGCTTTAGGTGTATGGACTTAGTCTAGATTAGAACACCCACGAAGGTGTTATCTAGGAGAGTAAGGGCTAGCACAGTGAGTAAGGGATCAGTGTGGGAGAATATACCTTTCTTTCCTCCCTCCTCTCCCTGTCTCTCCTCTACTGCTTTTTTGTTCCCAGATTTTTGCATGGTTTAGCATACCGCCTCGACTTATCAGTAAGGGGCTTTTCTAGGTGTATCGGCTTATTGTAAGCCGTTTATCCATGCGACTATCTCTCTCCTTACAGGACTCTGTCCATTACTATCCTGACCCAGTTTTTAATAGACTTTAATAAAGGTTTTTTTGTTTTTTTGCTACGTTTAGCTTAAGATTGGACTGGGCTCCTACCCATTTGGCTGTCTTCCTGTAAGACACCCTTTTTGTTTTTTTTTCTCTTTTTCATGTTACTATTTCTGCTCTCTCTGTTGCACACTCTGCATCCTCCACACAAGTCTACCACCAGTCTCTAACTACCAAACCGCTTATGAACCTGTAGACATGTACATTCCTGCTTGTGAAAATAGTCCGTCAGTTAGAATAGCCTGATTACTACACTGTCTGATTTTACCTACCTACTGACATTTACTATTACTTTACTATTCCTAGCCTGTAATTATAAAAATATAAAAAATGTGCAGTTTCTATGAATGCCATGCTAAAAAAAATAATCTTTTGCCTGTTTTTACAATGCTTCTTATTGCTGTCATGGCGTATCAAGCTTGTTTGTTAACACTTGTACAATAAAAATAATAATTAAAGAATTAAAAATAAATATATATATATATATATATATATATGAAAAATATGTTATTTTTATAAGTATCGTTAAGTATCGATACATTGATATAGTTTGTAATATTTTACTTTATTTTATTTTTCATTAAAAGTTTTTCCAAAAATATTAAATAATTTAGAAAGCTTATCCAGCAATATTAAACTCGGCCCTTTCGTTGGTAAAACGTTTAAAGTTGACCCACAAAATTATTGTTTTGAACTCTGGGGCTCTTAGGTTACATTAAATTTCTGTCCCCCAAAATTAGCTTAACGAAATGTAAAGTAAAATACGAGAGAGGAATCTGTTCCTGGTCGCTTTCATCATGTTCTGATTAAAAAATACACAAGCTTTTAATTCATCACTTTAATAACGAGGTGGTTTGACAACAGGGAGGGAGTGAAGGCTATGCGTGAGCAGAATAAAGGGTGCTCCTTTGTCAGGCGTGACAGCAATAATTTCTCTTGAAGATGCTGTGAGAGTGTTGCACCTTCTGATCTGGACTCTATCAATCTGTGATTTACAAGTGAGGTGCCAGGAAGAAGCAATGGGAGAATGGCAGGCCACAATGAAAGTCAGGCTACAAAAATAAAGAAAAAAACTAGAGAGGCTATAATTACTGAAAGGGTTGATTTATCCATGTTACACCACTCAGTCTTTCTACTTTGCATTTATCATTTGACTCAGAAATGTTTTAGAACTGATTCAGGTGCTTATTTTTCTTTCCACATTATTTGAATGATGAGTTATATATTTTTAAATAATATATATATATATATAGTGATAAAAGGCAGATAATTACAGACCATTAACATATAACAAACGTCAATACTGTGTGTGTCTCTTTCTCTCTCAATCCCTGACTGTCCATCTCTATCTATCTGTCTCTGCCTTTCTCCACTGATTACCAAAGAGCTAAGGCTTTCACCAAATATTCATAATATTGTTTCTTTCTTCCACAAAAGCTACAAACTAATTAAAGGGGTACTGTAACCTAATAATCTCTTTGCATCACCTATATTTACCAAATATATTTTTATGAGTTGTTTGAAAAAGAAAATGAAATGTGAAAACCCATGCAAATATCCTGGAACTGGGTGCCTCTCTCCTGGTTTCAAGTCAGTTGGAACCGGGACACAGCAAAACTCAATAATGCCACTAGCATAAGTCTTTGAGCATTCATTAAAAAAAAAAAAACATAAATGTAATGGGAGCACAGAGTTCCCACTTACTCGAGTGGAAAAACAGGTCGCCAGGCATAGGAACTCCAAATCCAGTATTAGAACAAAAACACAAAATAGAAATAACGTCAGTGCAAGCGCTCAAAGTCCACAGGAGGTTTAATCGACACAAAAAGTAACAAACGGGGGGAAAGGTCATACCAAACACCTAACGCGTTTTGGTCCTACTGGTCCTATGTCTAAGGACCTATAGGTCAGAAACGCGTTAGGTGTTTGGTGTGACCTTTCCTCTTGTTTGTTACTTTTTGTGTCAATTAAACCTCCTGTGGACTTGCAATACTTGCTAAATGTTTGAAATAGATTTTCGAAAGGAACCAGAGCTGCACATGACAAAAAAAAGGTCAAAACAAGTGTTTGTCAATGTTTTATTCAAGGATGTAATTTCCAGAAAAATGACAGGTCCACATTTAAAGCCAACTTTAAGTAATGCTTGTGAATAAAAGGTAGTGATTTACTCCTTGGACATGTAATAAGTACTCAGCCGAATACCAGGTGGCAATTTTCAGAGGCACATGGCCAAACTTTTCAAGATTTGCTTTGTGGTTACCTACCTATACTTCCCGATATATAAATGCATTAGTGTAAAATATACTTGCAATGTTTTGTACTTAAACCTAAGACAAAATGACTTGGATTTAAGAATTGTCTGCACACAGAGTGTAGTAAAGATGAAACATCTGCAGTAGTTGAAAAAATAATGACTTTATCGTTCCAATAAAAATGTGTGCATAAGCATAGTAAAGAAAAAGGAAATTATGAATATTACATACCAAACCTAGGCGGCAATATTCACTAAACCAAGATTTATCAACAACTGAACATGGGATTTTACATGTTAATCCAACCTAGTTGAATATCTTAGTATGATATAAAATTAAAGTTTATCCAAAATATGAAATTACTTGAAAAGCTTACTCAACAATATTAAATCGGGGCCTTAGGCCTTGATTTAATAAGCTTTCCAAATGATTCAATGCTGTTACAAAAGCTTCCAAGTGATTTATCTACAGAACTCATCCATTAAAATATGGGGAAGCGTTTCCAACACTAGCTTTAATTTAATAAGCTTTACAAATGATTCAATACTATAAAAACATTTTCCAAATGATTTATGTTCAAAAATTCCCTTAGATTTTATTGGTGACTTCTGTAGATAAACCATTTGGAAAGTGTTTCCAATAGTATTGAATAAGTTGGAAAGCCTATTAAATCGAGGCCGTATTAGGACATGAATATTAAGGAATTTCAATACCTAAATACGACAGCGTTGGATTTCCAATTGCAGGAATATGGCACATTTAATTCCTAAAAGGTGCACTATTTTCAGTTTCTACTCACATTTTAATGTGATGTTGGACCTATGGCACTCAAGTGTCCGGCCTTGGCACTTATTGATGGCATGTTTTGATTGGATACTTGATTCCTGAAGACCATTGGGTACTCTGGTTCAGAAACATTCACCATTTCTGTTAAATGCCATGACTGCCGTGGCTGACCTGGGTTGTGTTATTTTCTTTTTTAATTAATTATTTTTTTTATTTTTTTTGCTTTACTTACTTCCTATGGAAATTCTAAAGCAGGAACTTCCATTAGCTAAACCCTGAGCTAAACCCTGTATCAGCTGATCATTCTCCTTAGGAAGTAGTGTAGATGGAGAGACCACAGATAAGACAAAGGCACTCCTGACATCATAACTACTACAAAATACACAATATACCCGTATGTTATTGTTTTACCTTAACCTGCTGCTGTTCTACTGCATTTGATTCCTGCTCATCCCAGGTAGGGATTGTACCACCATAAGTGTACATCGCCAGAGCAAGTCATTGCTCTGGAAATTGTAAGTAGGATACCTATTTGTTTTTACAACTTATAGTACTTACATTATACGATGCAATTGTTTTCTTTTTCCATATGATTGCTGAGAATTGGATGTCCAACACAAGAAATACTCATATATCGGGGATTATAGACGGGGATTATGCCGTCCATGCGATAAATAGCAGAGCTCTTAGAAGCTCAAAAAATGTGAGTTAGTCTTTTATTGGGTTTTAAAAAAAGTTTTAAAACTTTGTTGATATATTGCACTATCACCTTTTCCGATCCTATTTTTTTGAGGTCATCATACATCCGTTCAATATTGGACCTCATTAAGTGTATGTATATATTTTCATTCTTTAAACACCTTACTCCATTGGCACGGTTTACCACACCTTTTTCTGGTGCTTTCCATTTTTTTGTTTTTATTTAGTGAGTGCATATTCATTGTTGTTTTGTGAATAACAACTACAACACTCTATATTGTACTTGGAGTGTTCCTTTAATGAGTCACCGGCTGGAGCAGGGTAGGTTTCTGTACTTAGAGCAGGGAGGGCTTCAACATCCTATACTTTGCATGAGCAAAACTGACTAAAGATGGGAGCAATCTATCAGTAAGGTGATAAATAAATTACATTTACAAATTCAGGAAAAAAATGGTGAAATTCTCAATCAAAATAAATGTTTCTGTCATAACATTTAAATCTTGCTGCTGGTAGCTAGACTGTCTGTAAATGACATTTCTGTGCTTTTCCCCTACATTGCTTCATGAGAAATTTACAATGAGCTGTAGGACTTGCAAGATCCTTACCATAAACCATTTAAGACCAGACTATTAAATTTAGGCATTATAACGTTTTTAAAATATACTATCAGGCAGGCAATAGCTAGACAGTTACTAAGAGACAAAAACAAAGAAAAGAGTATTAATATGTACAAACGATGTAATGGTGTGTGGAAAGGAGGAACTACTTGAAAACACGGTGCATTATGTGAATTAGTGACAGAGATACGATATTGCTAAGTAAATCAATATTATAATCCTGAGTAACATGTTTCTATGCCTATCCATCTGATCCCGACCTTTGTCCTAAGCCCCTACACAATGTATCACCGCTTATTCATATACTGTCTGATTAACATTAAAGGGAAACTCCAGTGCCAGGAAAACAATCCGTTTTCCTGGCACTGCAGGTCCCCTCTCCCTCCCACCCCCCCAATGGGCAGGAGTGGTCTGGGTGCCTGGGGTGTCCCTTTAAGGAGAAACCTTAAGCTCTGAAGGACATGTCCCCTATTGCTCAGCTTGTTATACTGCTAGTTTAGTCTCCAATAAGTGTCCAGCAGACACCTGGTGTGAACACAGAATGCTCCCAAAGTAGTGACTCGAGTCCTCTCCAGCTCCATACCTCCTAATTTTATGTCCATTTCAAATGCTTGTGCAGCAGATGTTTTTAGTTAAATCTAGCTATAGCTTGTCAATCAACATTTCCAGATTTATTACTACGGTAAACGTACACCTTGCAAATTATTTTAGATGATTTGTACTTACTCTGGAGAGGTGTCAATTGAACAGCATATTGAAAAAAAAACTACATTAGGATTTTCCCTTGGTTGTAATGTTATTGTAAATATTTATATTTTAAGGAACTTATACATAGTAAAGATAAAATTATTCATTATTGTTCTTTGAGTTATTTATAGGGACATGCATGACTTGACAATTATTTTTGAAACCAGCAAGTAAACACTTTTAAACAAATATACAAACAAAACTAAGGCATAAAAAATTGAAAAGTATGTGACAAACATTTATAAACTTACTATAAACTTTGTCAGATTGCATTATTGGGCACGCTTCTCAACTAGGTGAGTTTCTTCAGCCTCCATCTGTTTAAGACGAGTCCACTAATGACAGAAGCAGGGCATCATTGTGCAGTAGCAGAAGATAGAAACCCAGCACTGGGGCCCTTTCTGCATGAATCACACTGATCAGACTCCTTCTCTTCTCCCTCTGTCAAGATGTTGCAATGTGAAGCGATTCTTCCAACTGCATATGTGTAAATCTGTCAGGTATGCCCAATGCTCTTTCCCAGCATTTCTCGGGATACCCTCTGGAGTCTGTAGTGGGTGTACAAAATATAAGAAAGAAGAAGCACGTAAATATGTTTTTTTGCAGCCTGCAGAATTAGCCAACTGTCCTATTCAAAGCTAAGGCTTTTGATTTGGACAGTTGTCTCAAAGTGATGCATGTCCCTTTAAGAACATGACATTATTGAATCTTATAATTTAATTTTTGATGTATTTAGTTTCACTTCCTGTATTGCTGTGTGATATATCCCATTGTAAGTGCTATTCTATGCCAGAAATATAAAATTATTTATTAAATTCCCACCGCAAGTGTAGATGGACAGGTTTGTATGATTCAAACCACACATACCTTCCCTCCTCCTAACTGGTCTTCTCCAAATCGCAAGACAGTTTTTTTACAATTAGACTTCAATTAGTCCTACAGCATTGCTCAAAACTGTAAAAGCTTTTTTCCTCCCTCCTATCACAATGTAACGCCACCCTGTCACGTTCCTATACTGTACAGGGACCAATATAACTCACGTGTACAGTGCTGCATTCTGGCAGTCATGGATGAGGGAAGGCTTTTTAGATCCCTTTTAATCAGAATCTTGATGGTCTCAGCCAATCCACTGCTTTCCCATAGAAAAGCTTTAGGAGGCTATTGTGCTTGCTTAGCAAAACGCTGCTCTGCGCCAATCAGAATCTCCTCAGAGAGATGCATTGAATCACTGTGCATCCCTATTGGGAGCATTCAGAGTCCCGATGCAGAGCGTGGAGAAGCTGAACGTAGGTGCTGCACACAGTGCAGCACTGAAATAGGAAGCACCTCTAGTGGCCATCTGAGTGACTGCCACTAGAGGTGTTACTAGGCAGCAATGTAAATACCGTATTTTCTTTGAAAAGGCAGCCTTTACATTGTTGAGCCTGCACCAGAGCCACTACATTAAGCTGTAGTGGTTCTGGTGATTATATTGCACCTTTAACACATTTTTTTCTGTAATCCTATTTTATGTTTTTTTTTACCATTTTATCTGTCATTGCTTCCCATGGAATTATTAGTATAATTAGTATTGACTCATTATTATTTATAATATGTTATAATTATTAATATTATTACTTATTATTAATCATTATTAGTATTTACCCACAAAAATATTAAGTGCAAGAGAACCTTTATCACTAAGAAAGTTCACAATTTCCGGTTACTTAGTCATTTTGCATTTCAATTGAGCTTTTCTTTTTTATTTGGATAAAAAGCCCTTAGAACTTAGATTTATAAATCTCTAATTTTTGTCTTATTTCTCTTACTCTCATTGTACTCCATTTACAAACCTTTGTTCTTTTGTAAGCTCTTTTATCCTCTCCTTTTTTCCTTACTCTTTTTTCCTTAAAACCTCTTGCTTTTAGTTTTTTTTGTCCCAATTTTTCTCATTTAGCATATTGCTTTTCTTTCTCTTCTGTTTAATCCAAAAGTCTTTCATTTACTGTCCATTCACATCTCTGATTATGGATACTACAATATTACCTTTTATTTCCGCTGCTCTCCAAAATGAGAATCCTTTCATTGTGTCTAGGACATTCTAACACTGTTTCTGTAATCACCGTGTCTACCAACACAGCAATATGCAGCATTATATATTCGTTCTTCAATCTACATCCTCAACAATTCACCTCTGCTTTTCCCCAGAAATAATTCTTCGTGTTTGTTTTCTCCACCCGAATACCTTTTTCTCGCTCAATAGATGTTGTTAGTGTCCTTCTTACGTTCTGAAACATTTCTTCGTCTTTAGGCCATTTAATTCCACAACAGGTCACTTCTCCTACACACACCCTCACAAAACTACTTTTCTCTCCTATTCTCTGTGTTTCGGTCCCATCATTTCTATAGTGATTGGACTTTTGATGTAAGAAGTTTTGGACCTTTGAAAGGTGAAAATGACATTTCCCTCTGGGGAATTACAGAGAATTTCAAATCGAGTGCCTGTAAATGAAAGGAAGAGAGAGGAGTGATTAAATTCGGCAATATAACTTTGTCCAAGGTGACCCCTGACTCTAGATCAAAAGCATCTATGGGGCTGGTTTCAGTTTTCAATCTCAAATGGAAATAGATGTGGTCTGAAGAATTGATGCATGTGAGCAGGATATGTAAACGGACTATGAAAGTATAACGAGATAGAGAAGAGGCTTGTTTGTGTTTATTAACCCTTAGTTACGGACGAGGCTCCTTACTTATGATCTACATGCGGATTGGTTAAATTTCCCACCCAGAAACAACAAAAAATCTGAAATGTGCATTCTTTATCTCTAACCCAAGATCCCAAATTATTTAGCTAAAATGTACCTTTATATTTATTTTCTTTGGAGAATTTTCCACATTTCCAACGGAAAGAATTACTGCTTAAATTTCTCACATCCATAAAAGTTATCTGAGGCTTATTTATGTGCGTTTTTTTTTTTTTTTTTTATCCTACCAAAATGTTGATTAAAAAGCTAAATATGCAGAACAAATTCTAAGATGGGAAAGTTTGCTCATCTGTTTAATTAATAAAACTTTTGTTCTTATTGATTTTATAAAGTTTCTGAGGCCTCTCATGACAATAATAGACATACCTTTTTGATGAATTTAGTGATATGCTTTGAATCCAAACTCTTTATTTTAAGGTAGAAGTGTGCCTGTAGCTGACTTGTTTTTTTTTTTGGTTTTTTTTAAATAGCACTTTGACATCACTAAGCACCATACACTAAAAACACTACAGCTTTTTGTAGTGACTGTGTTGTAAGGTTCCTTTTGTAGTGACTGTGTTGTAAGGTTTCTATTTTAGTTACTGTGTTGTAAGGTTCCTTTTGGAAGTGACTGTTTTGTAAGGTTTCTTTTTGTAGTGACTGTGTTGTAATGTTTCTTTTGTAATGACTGTGTTGCAAGGCTCCTTTTGTAATGACTATGTTGTAAGGTTTCTTTTGTAGTGACTGTGTTGTAAGGTTTCTTTTGTAGTGACTGTGTTGTAAGGTTTCTATTTTAGTTACTGTGTTGTAAGGTTCCTTTTCTAGTGAATGGGTTGTAAGGTTTCAATTTTAGTTACTGTGTTGTAAGGTTCCTTTTGTAATGACTGTGTTGTAAGGTTTCTATTTTAGTTACTGTTTTGTAAGGTTTCTTTTGTAGTGACTGTGTTGTAAGGTTTCTTTTGTAATGACTGTGTTGTAAGGTTTCTTTTGTAATGACTGTGTTGTAAGGTTTCTTTTGTAGTGACTGTGTTGTAAGGTTTCTTTTGTAATGACCTTTGTTGTAAGGTTTCTTTTGTAATGACTGTGTTGTAAGGTTTATTTTGTAATGACTGTGTTGTAAGGTTTATTTTGTAGTGACTGTGTTGTAAGGTTCCTTTTGTAGTGATTGTGTTGTAATGTTCCCTTTGTAGTGACTGTGTTGTAAGGTTTCTTTTGTAGTGACTGTGTTGTAAGGTTCCTTTTGTAGTGATTGTGTTGTAATGTTCCCTTTGTAGTGACTGTGTTGTAAGGTTTATTTTGTAGTGACTGTGTTGTAAGGTTCCTTTTGTAGTGATTGTGTTGTAATGTTCCCTTTGTAGTGACTGTGTTGTAAGGTTTCTTTTGTAGTGACTGTGTTGTAAGGTTTCTTTTGTAATGACTGTGTTGTAAGGTTTCTTTTGTAATGACTGTGTTGTAAGGTTTCTTTTGTAGTGACTGTGTTGTAAGGTTTCTTTTGTAATGACCTTTGTTGTAAGGTTTCTTTTGTAATGACTGTGTTGTAAGGTTCCTTTTGTAATGACTGTGTTGTAAGGTTTATTTTGTAGTGACTGTGTTGTAAGGTTCCTTTTGTAGTGATTGTGTTGTAATGTTCCCTTTGTAGTGACTGTGTTGTAAGGTTTCTTTTGTAGTGACTGTGTTGTAAGGTTCCTTTTGTAGTGATTGTGTTGTAATGTTCCCTTTGTAGTGACTGTGTTGTAAGGTTTCTTTTGTAGTGACTGTGTTGTAAGGTTTCTATTGTAGGGACTGTGTTGTAAGGTTTCTATTGTAGGGATTGTGTTGTAAGGTTCCTTTTGTAGTGACTGTATTGGAAGGTTCCCTTTCCAGTGACTGTGTTGTAAGGTTTATTTTGTTTGCAGCCTAAGCAGTTTTTGTCAAACTTTTTTAGACAGTTTAATAAAAAATCAAGCACAGAGCAGGATTTATAATTAGATAGGGAAGGCACCTGCCTACATGCCCTTGCTACTTCCCAAGTGCTTTGGAACTGTGGTTTATTAAATGTGAAGGAGTCATGTGAGAGCTATGATCTTTGCTTCGCCCTGCCTTTGCAGACTTTACACAGAGCTGTGAGGCAGCCGCAATGTTCACAGGTAGAAAGAGGAGAGAATAGCCATTATGTATTGCAGGCCCAATGCAAAATAACCACATCTCCCACCTTTCAAAGTACATTAATTGAAATTTTTCAGTGACAGGCGGGGGGTGATTGGACAAGATTATGAGTGCCAGAAGTGTCTCTCATCACGGTGCATGTAGGCAATGAGTTGTTGGATTCTGCTTTAGAAATGGAAAATAGATCAAATCACAAACATGTTTAGTCCATGAAACATTGTCCATACATACTATATTATTTAGTAATCCTATTATTTGTATGTTTGCTATAAATGGATTTTAAAGCATTTCCAATGCACTGATATTTTTCTAATTGCTGAGATTTAATGCAGGAAAGCATCATCATGCCCCTGAGATGGGCTTGGTATGTAATTATTTTATGGTACAGGGAAGATACTTACTTAAAAAACTGAGATTAAATGATTAAGTGGAGAAGACACACGAGGCGGATATATGGTATTCTTTCTGTAGCCAAGGAGTCAGTCTTTAGCACAATATCCTCCTTCCCATATGAGTTAATGGTATTAATATAATATTGATTAATCTGTCTGTCTGTATGTCTCCATCTATCTATCTATCTATGACTGTCTCTGTCTCTCTCTCTCTATCTCTATCTCTGTCTATATATCTTTCTCTAGCTCTGTCTATCTATTTCTCTGTCTGTGAAAGACCAACATTAATATGATAATTTTGATAACTTTAATATGATAAACTTAAATACAATAGCCCCAGCACAGAATATACACCTGCATTAAGAACATGCAACTTTGAATCTCTACATAATATCTTTTAAGAAGTTTAGGTTTGGAAAGAGCTTCTGTAGAATCCACAAGTAATTTTTTACTCTCCCCCCACCCCAATCCCTGACAGGGAAAGCACAAGGGAAGTGATTTAGCAGACAGCTTGCATCCTTATCTATGAGGGGAAAGCAAAAGCGCTACAGGGAGAAGCCAGAAGTATTATCATTAGACGTTTATTTTTGAGGTTTCAGCACCGTCTGCAGAACAACTGGAAGTGAATGACAGCAGCAAAGTGTCACATACACAATTTGCGATTACCGTCCCAAAACCTCAACATTCTGACAAAAATGTAACTAGGTTACTAAGAAAAGCTAAAATACTGATTAGTTCAAACAGCAAGTCTGATTGTGATTCCTTGCAAAACTGGATTTGTGATTTTTATTTTTTTTTTTACTTAAAATTGAGCCTGCAGTAGCCTCCTGTGTGTGGTTAAAGTTTCATTAACAGGGCAAGAGATAACTTCTAAAGTAAACACACTGTGCTGTGAGATCAGATTTAAAAGGAACCCACTTTTTTCATGGAGACTGAATAATTAACAGTTGGCTGAGGTATGGCTAGTCCAGCATAAACAAAAACAAAAGCTATTTTACTTTTAAAGGACCACTATAGTGCCAGGAAAACAAACTCGTTTTCCTGGCACTATAGGATCTTTAGGTCCCTCCCACCCTCATGGCCCCCTCCCGCCGGGCTGAAGGGGTTAAACTCTAACCTTTCTCCAGCGCCGGGCTCCCTCTGTGCTGGGGAACTCTCCTCCCCCTGCTGACGTCAGCACTGAATGCGCATGCGTGGCAAGAGACGCGCGCGCATTCAATCAGTCCATATGAAATTTTTTTTCAATGCTTTCCTATGGATGTCCAGCGTCTTCTCACTGTGATTTTCACAGTGAGAATCGCGGAAGCACCTCTAGCGGCTGTCAGTGAGACAGCCACTAGAGGCTGGATTAACCCTCAGTGAAACATAGCAGTTTCTCTGAAACTGCAATGTTTACAGCTACAGGGTTAAAACCTGGGGGATCTGGCACCCAGACCACTTCATTCAGCTGAAGTGGTCTGGGTGCCTATAGCGGTCCTTTAAATGACAGAAAATTGAATGCATGTCTGCAGGTCCTTGATCTATACACTAAACCTGCTTTATTAAGCTAAAGTTATTTTGGTGCTTAGGGTATCAATTTAAGATCCCTTCATATGTGATGCAATATAGAGGAGACATTTGACGTGCTTTTATAACCTCTAATGTTTGCAGGTATCATCTGATTGCCTCTAAAGTCATGGAGAAAATTAACTACAGCCCTCTTGATTTAGTCTGTCTGGCTTAATAAGCATGGACATTTTTAGTCTAATCATTTTCTCTGTGACAAATAGTTTTTTTTTTTGTTTGTTTTTTAGGTTACTAGTAAAGTAGGAAAACTGTGTTCATTAGGAAATTGATGCAGAGCAGCAGCTGTTATTGACGTAGTTAATGTTACACTTCCTACTTTTATGTGATTGGTGGATATTAGCTGGCCCAGTAGCAGTTATATATATATATATATATATATATATATATATATATATATATATATATATATATATGTCAGCAAATCAATGTGCTCAGTACAGTAAGATTCCAATGCCCTCACCAATGTCAGCTCAGAAAATGGCAGCCAATATAACATAATGGCATCATATCAACAGAACGCTCTACTCCAGTCACTTTCTGTTATAAATTTACTGCAGGTTAGTGTGAATAAAATAAATCATTTACGTAGAGCTTATTAAATACTATATATATTTTTATTTATTTTTTTAAAAGCAACGAAAGCCAATGTAACAATTAATACACAGCTAATGTAAGGGAATCAAGCATTGCAAAGATGTGCAGCCACGTATAATAGGGATGAGGTCTTAATAGCATGCATTATTTTTATTGTATAAATCTAACATTAGAAAATATATTAAAAATTTATTTTGTGCTGTCTGACCTTGGAGTTTGTGTCATATTCCGGATTACGTTTTCTCATTAGAAGGAACTGTGGACTTGACGGTCCTGTCTATAGCTGCGGACATTCTTTGTATATTGGCACACTTAGCACTTGTTTGGGAATGCGATGTGTTTTAATAGACCAACGGGAGATTTCTTCAAGGAATTATGCAAATCTTCCGAGGCCTCACTAGTCTCTCCTTCATGCTTAATGTAGCAGCACAGATGGAAATAGGCATATGTTACATGTGCACATCCATGCTTATTAATACTGTATTTTGTTGTGATTTGTGAATGGCTAAGGATTCTGGACAGAACTGAACTAGTTTCTAATGCTATATTTAGTAGTCGCTAAATGGTAGGATGACAGAATACTAGAATTGAGAGATGTGAGAGGTTCCTTCGCTATCATATCAATACAATGTATCTATCACAAGTTTAGCACGCACAGACTGTAGTCATGATTAGTATCTATAAGAAGAATAGGAAGATATTGTGGTAAAGGAGGGGAGTGACATTTAATTGAAACACACATTTAAGTATGTTGTAGATTATTGTAACCGAGCTTCAGCTATTTATGGCCATTTTTATGTGTTTTAATGGTGAACCATCCTTCATCTGACATCTCACCTATATACAGAGCAATAAATGCATAGTATGAATACATTCTATCAAATTACTCTTTGTATTAAATTCCTCCGTGCTGTTGCAAAGCAGTCGGATAGAATAAAAACTTTTTGGGTGGTGGGAACATGTAATTCCCAGGTTAGTGTCACGGTGCTTGATCAGCACCCAAGATTTCTGCGATCATACTATCGCAGTGCCCAATCGTCACCACGATGTGACCACATCTGATCGGTGCAGTCACACTAAAGAAGGGAGAGTTTGCAGTTTGTGATTCAGTGGCCGGGTCCAGTGTTAGGAAGGACGCCGTCTGCTGCATGGCGGCGCAATATAATGACGCCGCCCACAATGACATCACTAGTGACGTGAACGTGCGTGCAGCGTCACATTTTCGACGTGCATGCACCTTTTGTGGTCATGGGACCCAAGTCAGCCAATAGTCGGATTAACTGGGTTATTTAAATGCAAACCTGCAGTTGTTCAGTGCCCTGTCGTGGTTTCTGTATTCCTGCCCTCGGCTTGTTACTGTTTATTCTATTATGTTAATTACGGCCATTCTAAGGCCCGGTAATATGTTGTTACTGTTTGTATGTGTTACTTTATTCTGCGTGTTGGGTCACTGGTTCGTCCTGACAGTTAGATTGTAATAGACATTACCTGATATGTAGGGCAGTTGTCCTTTCAAGATGTTGTAACTCATTCGTAGATCATTTTTAGTAGGGTCCACAGATGACTATCGATCTCATCACACAAAAATGTTTTTAAATTGTCAGCTGGCAAAGGAAGATCTAAGAAGGAATTGAGAAGTCTGTAAAAGAATTTAGGAGTTTATGAAGGGCGGTGTGGAGCTAAAAGAAAAGTAGGACCGAGTTGATAAAGGGGATATGAAAAGGAAAAGAATTCTGAAAGAAAGGGAAAGATTAATGATTTGAACATTCCATCCCTATAGCCAGTGATTTATTACATCATCAAGGAACCTGTAGCAACGCTTCAGTCTCCATGACTTTTATTTAGCCATATGGCTTGATAAAAGTTGTCGAAATTGAAATATCTCCACAGGCTCCTTGATGATGTAATAAATCATTAACAATATGGAAGAAGAGCTGGGGGCCATTGTGATTTTTTTTTTTTTTAAATATTGTAAAGAACCAACCATGGTTCGTGTTCTGTGCAACCATTTGCATTTGTGCCTTTTTCATATTTTAATTGTGCATTTAGAAAGCAGGGGAGTCTACGAAGAATGGGAAGCTGAAAATGTAAAAGAGTTTCTGATTAAGAAAGTGGAGTGTAGGGAAGAATAGTGTCTGAGATGGAATCTAAGACCCTAAAGAAAATTAGGTTAAAAAAAATGCAAAGAGGGTCTGAGCAAGAAGGGAGAGTCTGCTAATAGAAGGATTGGGTCCTGATCAAGGCCAAAGGAGGTTTGAGACCAACAAAGAAAATCAAATAAAGATTTGCAAGAGGGCAATAAAGTGTGGGTTGAATCGGACAATGGGTGGCTAAAAAGAGTAAAAAAGGTGTGCAGAGACATGCAAGAAGGGTTGCAGAAACAGACAAGCTGGGAACTGGACATTAGTAGGAGAAGTGTGGAGAATAGATTAGTAAGGTGTCCGGTCTAGACTTCATTCACTTTAACATTTCTGTTCTGGGTGCATGTGTGGTATCAGCAGTGATAACAGTGTGAGTATCTTTATATCTAACAAACTAATTAAAAATGAAAGCTGTAGAGACCTGGTACATATTGTTGTTGATATGCATACTGCTATTGTCCATCTGAAAATCCCTAATCAGTCTGCTATTAACAAGAAAGAGGCAGATTACATTTACATCATCTACCAATATTACTGTGTTGATAGAGGGGTCTGTTGACTACACACCTGAATCACTGTAACTCTTTGAGTGCTAGTATATACACATAAATCGGACATGCATCCCTCCACTTAGAAAAATTGCAATGTTTCCATTGTACAATGAATCAATGTATTACTCATCCGCTAGTACACTATAGCACCTGATAGTCTAGCAAATGTATGGGATTGAGAAATATAAATACTTTTTTTATTTTTTAAGGGACAATGCAATGTGAGTTGGAGTGCATGCGCGTCTATCCCACATGATGAATGACAAGTGCCTTGTAAAGGATAGTAAAGGTCATTGTTAGAGAAATGTAGAAACATGCCTCTTCCATCTAAGTTCTCGTTGTTATTTATTTTTATTTTAATATTTTACATTCCCCTCGTTGAATCTGCATTCCAAAGCCAGCCCATCCTGTCTAGACTACAAAATAGGTCCATTCGCTACACCTTATTGACACTTCTAAAACACCGTGTCTGATAGAGCAGCCATCATTTGTCATAAATACATCCTCCACCTTGTGCTTGGGGGAGCGGATATAGATGACATGTGACATGTGTCACTGTGTAAATGGCTGTTCTGCTGAAGGAGATTCACAAAACATACAAGGTCAAATACTTTGCTATGAGCCTTTGCATAAAAATTAACAGCTAATTCCATGCCCTGCTTCTCTCTACAGCGTGCAATACCTAAAATAGAAACACACATTTTCTCACAATTTATCTCTAATTTATCTCTAATTATTCAACATATACAAAGTAATGGACTATTGCGGTGAATTGTATTTTATTCTTTTTATCAAACAGTAATTTGGGAAAAGCAACCAAGTACAATCCTGTACATAATTAGTCTACAAAAATAAAATTATTCCTTATAAGTAACATTCCTACAACAGTATGGTTCCTTATTCCTTATATATTTTTTTGTGTTTATTTATACATTTTACCAATATTTTTTTTAAAATCAGTTTTCATTTGTGCTAGCTAATGTTACCACTGATACAACAAAATACAACATTCTAACTGCCCCTAAGAGCAAAATACAACATTCTAACTGCTCCTAAGAGCAATTGATTGGGTCTAAGCCTCTTAGTCATTATGCCCTTTCTAAATGTACCCCATTGTTGCCCATGCAAACACGTTTGTAGTGATGTAAATGCAAGGTGGGCTTTGCATTTTGCACATACTCATTAATATTCATACTAGATAAAAGTAGCCATTTTGCCCACATATAGGCTATTGCAAGCATCCACTTTAGGCACAGTGTTACCCACTAAATTGTGAATGGTTTTGAATTCACAGTGAATTTCAAAATCTAGACCAAAGTAGCCAAACTGAAAACAGTTCAGCTTGGGGAATTTTCCCAATTCTTCTATTTTAGCCAAAATTTTAAATTCACTTTGATTTTCTGACAATTAGTGAATAACCCTGAAAGTATTCTGACTTTAGTATATGTTGAGGCAATCCTACTTAGATGCAATGCCTTACAGACACACAGATTAAATGTGTAATGTTTAGGGGTAGGTAACCTTCGGCACTTCGGTGTACTACATTTTTCCTGATGCTTTGCCAGTTATAGTCTACAACATCTGGAGTGCCGAAGGTTCTATCCTTGCTTTAGGATATATAGAGTCTTAAAAACACCTGTTGGGGTTGAGACACAGGTATGAATCATGTACTTGGTTTGATGGCTTTTCAATTAAAGGTAACACACACACACACACTAGTAGAGGAAGGTTAATTAAAGGACCACTATAGGCACCCAGACCACTTCAGCTCAATGAAGTTGCCTGGATGCCAGGTCCCTCTAGTTTTAACCCTGCAGCTGAAAACATAACAGTTTCAGAGAAACTACTATGCTTACACTGAGGGTTTGTCCAGCCTCTACTGGCTGTCTCACTGACAGCCACTAGAGGCCGCTTCCGCGATTCTCACTTTGAAAATCACAGTGAAAAGACGCTCACATCCATAGGAAAACACTGAGTAATGTTTTCCTACGGGCGGTTTGAATGTGTGCGTGGCTCTTGCTGTGCATGCGCATTCAGCGTGACGTCGGCAGGAAGAGGAGAGGTCACCAGTGCCAAGGGAGCCTGGCGCTGCAGAAAGGTAAGTGGGAGGGGGGCCCAACAAGAGTGGGGCCATAAGGGTTGGGGGGACCTAAGGACTACAAAGTGCCAGGAAAACAAGTTTGTTTTTCTGGCACTATAGTGGTCCTTTAAGTGTGAAAAAAGAGTTATATAGCCAATGGTGTATCACGGTTGTGTGATAACCCAACACGCAGAATGTAAACCCACTGAAAACCCAAATACGTATTACCGAACCTTAGAATGGCCGGGTTCAACGTAACAGAAAAGAATAGTCCAAGAACAGCCAAAAGTCAGTATAGCAGAAATCAGGAGAGCAAATAGGAGTAGCCGGGTCAGGATACCAGAGGACAGGAGGTCAAAAGTGAAGCCGAGTCAGGGAGCCAGAAAACAGGAATGTCAAAAAGCCAAGCCGGGTCAGTACACAGGAAAAACAATATGAAGAATATAAGAAGAGCAAACTAGCACTCAAGGGACCACAAGAAACCACAATAAGGCAAGGAACAAGTCAAAAGACACTCCTTTTACAAGGGAGCGTCTTTTGTTGTAAGGCCATGCACCCAAAACGTTCTTGTCTGGTATTGATGACGCGAGGTCGCGTCATTGATGTCATGACGTCGGCGCATATGCACCGTGTTTGCAGCGTCGGAGTCGGATCCCACACCACGCGGGCGCCACGGATCCAGGTAAGAGACCGTGACATGGTGCAACTAAGATTATTTATTTATTTTAGTTCGGCTATTTTGATCAAGAATTTGAAATTCGCTTTGTATTATATTTATATAATGTGCACTGCTGAAATTCTGGCAATTTTTGTTTTCATGATTGTGTTTGAATGTTATTCAAGCCAGTCATCTCTGAGACTGAAGTGCACTATTATTTCATGATCAAACAAGTCATTGTGCCAAACCTCAATTATTTCTTGTCTCCTTATCTATTGATAACCTGTATTGTGAGCTGTCATCTGTTCTATATGACGAAAGTCAACTGAGCCATTAAATCTTTGTGAGAAGTGAAATGCTTGCTATGCAAAGAGTGCAGGGTATGCAGCTTTCTTCTAATGAATGAGCATAATACGTACCTGACATTCTCTATGCGTTTGTGTTAGCCGGCTCTAAGCTGACCAGGCAGTCCATCTCTTACAATACGCATTCCCGCAGTAATGCCACTTTGTGCCATGTTTAATGCTTCTTCGTTCTTGCCACCTCATTATTTGCAAGTCAGTCGAACAATAAAACATGTTCTACATCTCCTGGAAGTCTTTACAATGGTAATAAAACAGCGCAGAACAAGGGAGTAACACGAGGATACAACAGGACCGATAAGTAAATTCATAAACCACTAAGTAACAAGAGAAACCCCAACAAAGCATAAAAACAGATTAAAAGGAGCATGCTGTCAGGACCTGCTGGCCATCAAATCAAAGAGCATAAAAAGAATCGCCAGAAGCACAGAGTGGGATAAACCGCTACAGAGAGCTACAGCAATTCAACACATCACTGTGTTCAAACCTCACTTAGGAAAGCAGCAATATTGCATCACAAGTGTGCCATCTATATACAAATTAGGAATCTTTAAGTCGGGTTCAACTGACCATTTCAGTTCCCGAAAGCAGTACCATATTGTGCTTAGCGCGTGCTATCTAATGCCACATCCTGTAAATAAAACTCAATATGCTTCTAATGGGAAGAGTGCAGCATAGAAATAGTAAAAAAAAAACACAAAACAAGAGGACATTTACAGAAAAATACATTGTGTTTTTGAGACAATTGGCACATGGAAGAATATCACTTGATGCGATTAGTTAGTTCTGCTTCCTATTCAGAATTCGAAATGTGGACGGATGGACAAAAGAGTCGATTTGTTCGTCCGAAAACCAATTCGTCCGAAAACGAATGCCCAAGTCTAATTGGGAGAACTGTTCTAACAGAACTATGAATACATTGGGCAATTGATTTTTTATAGAAAAAGAGGCCTTTGTTAACTGCTGTGTTGATTGATCACTTTAGAGGTAACAGAGAAATACATGCTAAATCACTGATGAAGAGGCTTTTTTGTGTCTTATTTATGATCTCTTGGACCAACATAAAGGGTAGCAGCATATCAATAAAAAAGTGCAGTAAAATAGTATATGTATATGGGAAATTATGTTGAAGAAACATGTTGTCAAAATGAAAATATTGATTCTCTTCTATGGGATTCAATCTTAACTCTGGATTTCATGTAAAAATAAATATGTACAATGATCACAAATATATCTCAGAGAAACTGTTAATATATATGTATGTGATGAGATATCTAACAGATATGAAAAAAGAAGCAAACAAATCATGAAAAATGAAAAGATGCCTCAAGAACAAACAACTATAAAATTATAAAACTATACACAGAACAACATACTATAGAAGAATTGAATTTTACAGGGATTGGTTGCAGCATTTCTAGATTTGTAAGGTCGTAGCACAACTTTACCAATGTCTGTGGCAGTAGGTTAAGCTACCATCACCAGTCATCACTGATCAAGGTTAGTATACATAGATGTAGAATTTTAATGATTAGGACTTGGTATGTGTTTCTACAACCCAAATTAAAAAGGAGTAATAGGTGATGGAAATCTTCCACTAGCCTTAAGGGGACACTCAAGACTGCAGAGTGTGTGGAGAATGTGTTCTCTTTTTTCATTTTGTAAAGAATGCAGATTTAATAGAAACTGACACTTTTTAAAAATAACTTTGTGACACCCCCTATCAATCAGACAAATAGTCCTGCTTCTTCCTGGTTTGGTTAGCTTAGTGGAGCTAAACTCAAGAGGCAGCAATTGCCCAGAGTACCTGCCTTGCAAAGACCTCTCATTGAGCTGCATTGGGAAGTCTGTGATTGGACAGCAAAATAAAGTATAGGCATGGTTAGAAGGGGAGGGCTTTCAAAAGCTTTAGACAGGAGAACTACGGCTATTGCAAGCTCCTTTTATATACCTCTAATGAAAAAAGCACAATTGGTTTTATTTGGAGTATATGTACTAAACAACAATTTTTATTTTGTATTTGGAGAGTGAACGTTCCCTTTAAGTGAGTAAAAAGAAAGAAAAAGATGATGCAAATAGCAGAAAGGGAGAAATATTCATGTGTAGATCTTTATTTGTACATGGATGAAATGAATAGAAAAAAAAGAAAAATTATTTTACTAAATTACCTCTAGGCAGCTTGCATATTTTACTTGCCCTGATTGAGATATTGGATTTGAATAAGAGAGATTAGCACGTGATGCTTTTAACCTTCAAAATATCTGTAGTCGGGCGACGCAATGGATTATAAGAAAAACCAAGAAAATCTGAACAAATGTTTATTTTCTTTTTTGTTTGTTTGTTGCTTGCTTTCAACTCAGCATGCTTTTGAATCTGCTTTTACATGTAAGCAGGACTTTAATAAACAAAAGCACCGTGTTCAACAGCTCTGTGGAATCGGAATTATCTTTCTTCAAGGTGCACTGCAACTCAGGAACTGCAAAGCAAGGAATCTGTACATCCATTAGAATGGAGACTTGGCAGCTCAGCAGTAAATTGGTAACCACTGTGCTGAAACCATAGCGATAAGTGTCAGACGTATGTCACACTAGCTTCCTTATATCTAAGATACAGAACAATATGCTCTGACATACAGGTGCTACATCTACAATTTACTAAGCAATTTGGGGGGGGGGGGGAGTCGGGGATCAGATTTGTATCGTCTAATGGAAATGACGGCCAAGGCAAGAAATTCGGAAAACGGAAAGCTCTGGAAAAAACGATTGCTATAATTATACATTTTTAGTGCTTACTGTGCACCACTTGTGCTAACACTATAGTTTATACACAGGATGTAAATGACTCATAACATGTCCCGGATTATCAAATATATGCAGAAAGGATTGTTTGACTTTGATAAAGTCAAGGTCTAATCCGGGCTGAACAGCTAGTAATCTAGTGGCTGATATTAGTCGTAGCCTTGGTGAATTGAATTATGCAACCCGGGCTGGATTTCTCATAAGGCAGAGTAGGCACCTGACTACTGCCGCTTGACCACTAGGGGGCAACTGCTTTCAGCACTTGTAATGTGCGTTTTTGAGCTTAAATAGGATGGTGGGCAGATAAGTACCAGGAGCCTTGCAGGAACAGTTGCAGAGAGTGTAACACTCAGTGGTGTCCCAGCTTCTCCAGTGTCTGTGTGTGTGGCTGAACAGGACGTGGAAGGGATCACTTCACATCTGCCCACTAACAGTCTCTCTCACACAGGAAATACCTTGCAACAGGAGCATGGGATAGCAATGAGTGATGCACACAGTATAACAGCTACTGCAGTTCTAATTTAATCAATCTGACTGGTCTGCAAAAGAAAATGAGGGGGCGAGTACTGTGAAATAACCCTTCAAACTCCAGGACTTAAAACCTAAACTTGAAAATAAACTTTTCACCTTAATCCTATGTTTAACTTATCCTTAAAACTAAACACCTCATGTAACCAATACTAAATTGAACCCAACTCTAGTCCTAAACTCAATAAGCCTACTACAACTTTATCCCCTCTTAGTCCTTTAATTCTTTGGCCACTGAACACCCAATGTAATGTAACTGTGACATTGCCCCTCACTAACCTATTACCCCCTTTACCTTAACCACTTCTAACATTATGTTTAACTCTTCATGCATTTACACAGCAGCATACACTTACTATACTCACCGATTCTAGCACATGTGTTTAGGCCCCAATTAATTATACTTTATCTGCCTTATTTTGTAGTTGGGAAGCAGGGGCACCTTAGAATTTTGTACCTACAGGCGTCTGACATATCAATTTGGCCCTGGATACAATCCTGCTTCTGTGCCTCATTCAAAGTACAGGGAACATTTTATACTTTTTTTTTTTTTTTTATTAGAGAACGCTGCCTCTTTTAACTCTAGATGAGGAGATCAATTTGGCTGCCAAGTGACTTTGATGCATCTTAGATCACTTTCAACAATAAGCCAAACAGAGTACATGAAAAACAGCTCTAGATTAAAATATATGCATATTTCAACTTTGTTTCACAAGAAAACTAATTTATCAAGTACCTCTATTTCATAAGTACTTCAAGCTAAAGTAAAGGCGTATTGTACATCCTTGTACCAGTGGCAGCTGGTCAAGTCTAAAGATGACAAGGCGCTGCCTCTCCTGCCTTTTTTGGTTTTACCCACTTAACCCAATTAAATTCCATACCCTGTTCAAAACCAGCTGCATTTCTAGTCATCAATGAAGGGAGAATAGAAACTGCAGATATAACCGTGACAGACATATGTTTTCTAACATGCACTTATCATTAACCTTTACATGCCAATAAATTATGTTTTCATGATTTTTTTTACAATAAAAACTGTGGAGGGTGTCCCTACTGACCTGTCTCCACTGCCCTATACCCTGATCAATGTCAATATTTTAAAGCAGCGGTGCCCAAAAGGAATATCTCCAGATTTTTTAAAACTACAACTTCCATGATGCTTTGTCATTCTAAAGGCATGCAAAGCATCAGGAGAATTGTAGTTCTACCGCATCTGGGGAACTACCTTTTGGCCACCCCTCTTTTAAATTGTTTAACTGCAATATGGGCAGTGCTAGAGGATATTTATGGGTCAGGGATAGGCAACAGTCGCCTCTCCAGATGTTTTGGACTACACCTCCCATGATGCTTTGCCAGCATTATGTGTGTAAGAGCATTATGGGGGATGTAGTCCACAACATCTGGAGAGCCGAAGGTTGCCTATCCCTAGCTTCATCTAACTTTGTACAACTTGATGACACCTTTCAATGCAGCCCAGGACATACTTGAAAACGAAAAAAATCTCAATGTATCCTTCCTGGTAACATTTTTTTTTTTTTTTTTTAATAAAAAAATAAATAAAATTAGATAACTAATCAACCATGTTTTAAAGGATTTTGTTTCACATTTCAGCTTGGCTCCAAATGACTTTTATAAAGTCCTTAAAAAAAATAAACATTTTCTACTGTTCATACTTTCTTTAAAGAAATGCCTGCTCCTTGGCCGCTATAATATTACCTCTGTCAGCATACACTATTTTAGGAAACACCTCCCATCTGCAGAACAGCAAACTCTCCAAATGATTGTATCTACTAAGTTTATGCTGCACTCTTTTTTTTCTAAACTAATCTTCTCACTTTCATTAAACTGCCAATGACTATGTATTGTTTCCAGTTACTTTCTTCAGCCACCTACGCTTCTGCCACCTTCCTCATTTGCAACATCTTGCCATTCATTTAATAAACAAGACTTACGGGGCGGGGCCTGATCGCAGAGCTGAGAGGATGCAAGCCACAAGAGCTCCTGCACTAAGCTACGTTTAAAACCTAATTCCACGACGTAAAAAGCAACTAAACGGGCCACAACAGCCAGTAACCAAAAAGGGACATCAGGTGAAGCAGCATGATACCCCGCAAGCGGCACAACAAGCTACATTCACTGATCAGGCGATCTAGGCCTACTCACATGGCGAGCGCGGGAGAGACGGCCGCTCACCCTCTGCCACAACGAGTTACCACGCCGATCAAGGGCCCTTGTTCCCCCCCCCAGGGACCGGCGGGGGTCATCCCGGTCCAAAATCCACAGGGCCACATGACCCTACAAGCCTCAGAGGCCACAAGCCCTCCACTCCCAGAAGCCAGGATGGCGGCCAATGACTGGGCCCCTGGGCCCTTACCCTTCCAACCACTACCAGCACAGCAGACAAGTGAATCCCCCCATGGGGACCGCATAACGGCGGCCTTTAACCTTTTCTGGACACGGTGGCAGGCCATACTGGCACAGACCCAAGCAATCACAGCGGTCCCCCAACAGCCCACTACCTTACCTGCACAGAGACCGGCTCGAAAGTGTAGAGCTCAGCTACCGACCGGCACGAAGCAGCAGAGGGCAACGAGGGATCTGCCCAGACTCCTGAACCCCAGACTACGCATCAGTCTTCACCGGCCCGGGCCCCGGCAGACCCGGGTGGCCTCCAAACGCGGTCCGCCAACATACCAGTTACCAGGCAAACCCCCAGCGACATCAAGAAGACCTGCCAGCGCACCACCCAGATGCAGCGACGTACAACCGCAAACAGCACCCAGAAGGGTTGTGCCTCCAAACCACAAAGACACACAGGGGCTCAAGCCCGCAGACCAACACGGGCAGCGGAGAAAGTGCCACGCCACCAAATACACATCCCCGCTGCCCACGAACGGCCGGACAGCAGCGGTGGAATTCTTCCAATCTACTTGACCCGCGAGGACGAGACCACATGGGAGTTGCTGGTGCCGAGCACAGGGGTCGGCTGACTCTCACTGCCACATAGCGGCTTGGACAACTACCACACCACCACGACCATGCTGCCAAAGAGGACTGTCGCACATCCCCTGGGACATTTGAATTACATGCTAACCTAAACTAAGAGAATGACCTTGAACACACTCCCTAAGTCTATGATTGCATTGTCTTTGAAGGTCAGCTAATGTGGTTTCCTGAGGCTTATACTGCATTCTGTTAACTCCCCACATAGCTTGATAAGCCTGTTTATTAAACCTGAACAAACTATACACTAGCCTAGTTAGTCATGCTTAGTCAAACGTTGATTATATAACTTACTCTGATGACATAACTACTTAAAGATGACACTGTTTAGCCACGCTGATGATTGTTATAAGTAGTTCTTCATGCCACTGTTCAATTTAAGCACACCCTCAGACACGCTATTGTGGCGTATGTTATTGCTATGTACAACATGCACGTCAAAAATAAAGTATTAAAAAAAAAAAAAAAAACAAGACTTACACCTTCAGAAATAATTAGCATTTAGCAAAATATACAATATATATAAGAGCAGTGTCCACCCTTGTACCTCCCTCAAATATAATTTCAAATGTTGCTACTAAGAAACAGGTACTGCATGTCATTCCTCCACATAGCAATCAAGTGGCTCACTTGACCTCATGTCATCTAATTAAATCACTCGATAACACATAGATCCATCCCTCATGCAATAGTTTAACCTTTCTTGATCTACTGCAATCATGCAACTTTCCTTCAAACAGGCTTTTGTCTTCAACAGCTACCTGCCATCCATCCTTTCTCGGATGTTTCACCGTTACCTGAAATTAATCATCTCTAAAACCGAAGTTAAATTCCTTCCACCTTTTCTTCTTCTGCGATACCTGGAATCTTCTTCGCCAGGGACGGACTGACAGTGGTTTGGGCCCCCGGGCAAAATTAGGATCCGGGCCCCCTGCAGATCAATATATGTAGATATACCGTGTATTTGATTGTATGTGCATGTAACGTGAATGTATGCTTCTGTGTGTATGTTCACTGTGAGCCATGGTGTAATTATATATGTATATCTGTGTGTTGTGTCAGGATATGTGAAATTAGAATTTGTTTTTAAGGGAAACTATAGTGCTAGGAAAACAAAGTTGTTTTCCTGGCACTATAGTTACCCACAGTTAAAAAAAAACCTTCTTTCACTTACCTGAATCTAGTGCTTATGTCCCTCAGCGCTGGTTTAGGCGCCGCACTCGCATTAGGACTTCCCACATAGTAAAGCATTGTATAATGCTTTCCTATGGGGTTTTGTATGAAGCTAGATGTCTTCATGCATAGCTTAAGGACGTCCAGTGTCAGTTAGGCGACCAAACGTTGCCTACAGACTCGGAAGTCTCTAGTGGCTTGGAGTTAATGGAGTTAACCCTGAAAGTTTCTCAAAAACTACAATAATTACCATTGCAGGGTTAAGGAACCTTGGACACTGCACTCAGACCACTTCAATGGGCTTTAGTGGGGACAGGGAGTAATAAAGCCTATAGGGGGTAAGGGTTAATAGGGGCTATAGTGGATGTAGGGGAGGAATAGGGCTGTGGTAGGTACCTGGGAAGGAAGGGACTGTGGTAGGTGCAGAGAGCAATATATGCAGTAGTGGGTGTAGGGTAAATAGGCTGTAGTGGGCATATGGGCTGTAGTGCGTGCATGGGGTTAATTGGGCTTTAGTTGATGCAGGGGTTAGAATGGCTGCAGGGGGTAGGGGATAGTAGGGGTTAGAAGGGCTGCAGGGGGTAGAGGGGCTACAGGGTGTAGATGGGCTGCAGGGCTTAGAAGGGCTGATTATATAGAGTTTTAATTTGAAAAATGAAATTAAAAAAACTGTACTCCCTTCCCTCAGCCTTACCTGTGGCATACTGTTGCAGATACAGCTTGCTGTCTGTAACAGTGATCAGGCAGCTCCTCACGGCTCCCTGAACTTTTGACACATGATGTCATTTCCTGCATAACGAGCCGCACGGAGCTGCCTGATCTGTGTTACAGACAGCTCTCATACTGTGTGCTCATCAGTCAAGCACACTGAGAGGCAGACTAGTGGGGTCTTTGGAAAGGCCCCATTAGCTGTCTCTCAGTGTGCCATGCTGGGGCCGGAAAAGGGGAGATTGTATTTTGTAATAGACGCCCGTGGTTCATGACCGATTTGCCTGTGTGCTCAGTCCGCCCCTGTCCTTCACTATTTATGACATTATTATATCCCAGGAAAAAAAGCACAGGCTATCGATGTGCTGTTTTACTCTGTCCTCTCATCCCTTATATTCATCCTCTTAGTCAACTTTGGAAACTGCTTGAGTATTTATCTTTCTTACCTAACTACATTTTTGTAATGCAAGTTATACAAAAGCCTCAGTCTAACTCATCTTCATTACATATGATTTTCCTTCTTCTGATTCATTCAGAAAATAAGCACCACTTGCAAAAAGACCCCTTACACACCTTTATTATTTTGGTTACCAAGGACACTCAAATTTAGCCTTGGACTCCACTTCTTACAAGATTGTTCTCAAGTTGCTCCAATACCTTTGTAACTCACAACCATGTGGCCTGACTTGCTCCTTCCTTTATTATCTTCCAACCCCTCCTCAAACCTCACCTCTCTAAAGATCCCTACTAACTACAAGAAAAATCCAGACATTCCCATCCAATGATATGCACCTTCTAGTCAACACGTGTCTCCTACTTTCTTCTTTTGTGTCTACTGCATATTCAGTGCCTTGTGCCTCACCTGTCTCTACCCTTTAGATTCTAAACTTGTGAACAGAGTTATTAGTCTTCTGTAAATCAAACAATCTCTTCCTGTCAGACAATATTTGTTGTCACATTGTTTCTTCATTATATCCTGCACTGCAAAATGTGTTGGTGCTGTATGAAAATATGTATTATAATCATAAGTAGGCATATCTGGCAAGTCTCAAACATTGGCATATAGGGACGGGTTACATAGCAGAAGATACAGAGAAGAAAATCTAAAAACCTTACCAAATTGCTCTTTAACTTAATAAAGAAAGAGAAACAACCATAGATGTAATGTGTCTCCTCATTGATTCCAATGGAAAGCCCTGGCATGGGATTGTTTTTTACATGTGCTCTGACAATGTATGACTTATTAGTGTTAGATACGGATTGTGTTTCTGACACATTTCAGTGGCAGCGTGCTTCTTCTAGTGACGGTGACTCCGGTTCTATGGGGATGGCACAATTCAATGCTTGCAGAGATCACTTGGGAGATACAGCTACAGTTAAGTGGTTACCATGGCAGTGCCATGTTTTCAGTGGCAACAAAATGGTTGCCATGGCAGCACAGTGATCACAATAAAAGGGCAGTGAATTGAAACGGATCCTTTCAGCTGCCATGGCGGTCCTATTGTTTATGCACATGATCAGTAGGAAGTTAGTGTGTCTCGTGTAGAGAGCAATAACACTGGCCATGCAAAGTACCAGTGATTTTCCCTAGCAGGCATTGACTTAAGATATAAGGTTCTTTAAAAGAAGCTGGTCTACTGTATACAGTATTTCATTCACCAATCAGTGCTCCGGGGAATTTTGAAAGGCTAGCAATACAAGGGACTTGACAGTATTGAGCTGGTTAAACCTCTCAGACTTGGACACAATTTCCTGCTTAATTGGCTCCAAGTCTTTGGCTGGTCCTAATAGACAAGTGCCTCTACCAATCAGAGCTCATTAACCTCTGCGCTGACACCAGAGGAATACAGAAAATGAAGCAATCACAGAAGCATCTGTTCCTGGGAGAAGAGGATGGGAAGGTGAAAATAAGGGTGCTGATATTGCAAAGTGGAAATACCTGTATCTGATGAGCACATCGCAATTGCCTCCATACGGCCTTTTAAATCAGCAGCTTTTTGCTCCTTTAAGCAGCTGCAAAAGTGGACTGAATGGTCAAATGAATTCATTCTGGCCTTGGAGAAAAGTAATAAGAATATATTGTTGCATGCCGTTGATTTAAAATACTGTTCAATGGTTTACACTCTGCAGACCAGCAAGCAAGCAAAGTGGTGAATTCTTTAAAATGTATTTTAACCCCTTAAGGACCAAACTTCTGGAATAAAAGGGAATCATGACATGTCACACACGTCATGTGTCCTTAAGGGGTTAAAGGACGATACTGCTAAACTCAAACTCAATGTATACTGTCTCAATAGCATCTAATATTTTATATTTTATAAGTCTGGGAATACCCTGGGAATATTTTTTATTTGGGCCTTAGTAAGGAAAATAATATTACTTAGTCCCAACGGATATATAACTATATATAATAAAAAAAAACTAAAGAATAATATTTTTTTTCTAAATTACTTGCTAAATCTGATTTTAAAGATGTAAGGTAGAAAACAACAGATCTAAAAAAATACCTCTACCCGACGGTAAAAATTGTTAGCAATGGGTAAAAGCTATGTGAAAATTGCATTTACTAGTGTCCATGTCTAAACAGTTACACTGGTGTAGAAAACTCTCTTTATCAGCCAGCCCCTTTGAGAAAAAAAGTTGTTGCTACTAATAGCAAGCAGTGGCTGTTTAACTTCTAGTATACATATTAAAAAAGGTGATTGTGCACACACAGGTTAATGTTACCCAATATGAGATAAAGGTTACGGACACGTTAGTGTATCCTATAATATAAAAATACAAGAGGAACACATCATGTTATAAAGTCAGGAGGCCCCGAGCACATTCTGACCTTTAGGGGTTAAACCATTTTTGAATGGTTTAACCCCAAAGTTACCTCCAGTGCCAACCTCCGCTCCTCCAGCCGGCGGCATCCAGCTTCTAAAATTTTAGATTCAGGAAGTGCGAAGTGCCTCTGGGCAGGGGCGCCACTGATTGGCTGAGAGTGATCAGCTGACAATTTCAGTCAATCAGTGACTTCTCATTCACAAAACTGGCTTGGAAAGGAACTTACTTTTTTCAAGTCAGTTTTGTAAATGGGGAGTCACTGATTGGCTGAGAATGTCAGTTTACCCCCTCTCAGCCAATCAGCGCCGCCACTATCCAGCACAAGCCGTGCTTTCGGAAACTTAGATTTCAGAAGCCAGATGCTGCCCAGGGGGATTTCAGAAGCCACTCTTATCCATTCTCCAGCTACATAACTTAATGGATGTGTGGAGAGTCCTCTGCCCAAGAGAATATGATTACTAATTTATTAATCTGTTCACAACTCATTTTATACAATAATAGTCAAATTCTGTGTGAAATCTGACTAACCTTATACAGGTCAACAAATGCACAATAGGCCAAATAACGTGGTCGGACCACCCATCTATACACCTCCAACTATATGATAAATTCACATAAAAAGGGTGTATTGGAGACCTAATGATACTCTAGTACAAGACGAACAATTTGTGAACAACATAAGGGAGGAGATTAAACCCTATTTTCAATGAAAGTCTCACCAGAAACCCCCTTTAGCAATGATTTAAAAGGGCCAAATGGTCATTAGAGGACTCGTCATTTGTAGAGCAGTCTACTTAAAAAGACAATGCAATACACAATGTTTGGCTTTCAGAGTTATCTACTGCCACGTCAGAGAGTAAATGCTCAGCTAACCCTGATCTGGCCAAGTATATTCACTCCCTTGAGGCTCTGCAACACTAATGGACTAACGCTATATAGGCATTTTAAGCCATGTACTATTATGTACTTGAAAACTATATTGTTCTACTGCTGTTTATTACTTGTAATTTCCTTTGTCACGTGCGCTTTCAATTATTGTTTGCTCTTTTGTAACAAATTGACAAATGATTAATACTTCATGCAAACATAAACTGATGTTGGATATTGCCATGCAAAACCTTAATACGCATTGTCACATTAAAAAACAAACAAAAACAAATAGTTTGTGTAGCCACTATTAATGTGCCAAAGAGGTTATTAGTAAAATGGAATACATGCCTATTTCAACAATATTTTAGTGAGTGTGTTAGTGTTAGTGAGTGTGTTAGTGTTAGTGAGTGTGTTAGTGAGTGTGTTAGTGTTAGTGAGTGTGTTAATGTGAGTGTGTTAGTGTTAGTGAGTGTGTTAGTGAGTGTGTTAGTGAGAGTGTTAGTGAGTGTGTTAGTGAGTGTGTTAGTGAGTGTGTTAGTGAGAGTGTTAGTGAGTGTGTTAGTGAGTGTGTTAGTGTTAGTGAGTGTGTTAGTGTTAGTGAGTGTGTTAGTGTTAGTGAGAGTGTTAATGTGAGTGTGTTAATGTGAGTGTTAGTGAGAGTGTTAGTGAGAGTGTTAGTGAGAGTGTTAGTGAGTGTGTGTTGATTCAGGAAGTGCGAAGTGCCTCTGGGCAGGGGCGCCACTGATTGGCTGAGAGTGATCAGCTGACAATTTCAGTCAATCAGTGACTTCTCATTCACAAAACTGGCTTGGAAAGGAACTTACCTTTTTCAAGTCAGTTTTGTAAATGGGGAGTCACTGATTGGCTGAGAATGTCAGTTTACCCCCTCTCAGCCAATCAGCGCCGCCACTATCCAGCACAAGCCGTGCTTTCGGAAACTTAGATTTCAGAAGCCAGATGCTGCCCAGGGGGATTTCAGAAGCCACTCTTATCCATTCTCCAGCTACATAACTTAATGGATGTGTGGAGAGTCCTCTGCCCAAGAGAATATGATTACTAATTTATTAATCTGTTCACAACTCATTTTATACAATAATAGTCAAATTCTGTGTGAAATCTGACTAACCTTATACAGGTCAACAAATGCACAATAGGCCAAATAACGTGGTCGGACCACCCATCTATACACCTCCAACTATATGATGAATTCACATAAAAAGGGTGTATTGGAGACCTAATGATACTCTAGTACAAGACGAACAATTTGTGAACAACATAAGGGAGGAGATTAAACCCTATTTTCAATGAAAGTCTCACCAGAAACCCCCTTTAGCAACGATTTAAAAGGGCCAAATGGTCATTAGAGGACTCGTCATTTGTAGAGCAGTCTACTTAAAAAGACAATGCAATACACAATGTTTGGCTTTCAGAGTTATCTACTGCCACATCAGAGAGTAAATGCTCAGCTAACCCTGATCTGGCCAAGTATATTCACTCCCTTGAGGCTCTGCAACACTAATGGACTAACGCTATATAGGCATTTTAAGCCATGTACTATTATGTACTTGAAAACTATATTGTTCTACTGCTGTTTATTACTTGTAATTTCCTTTGTCACGTGCGCTTTCAATTATTGTTTGCTCTTTTGTAACAAATTGACAAATGATTAATACTTCATGCAAACATAAACTGATGTTGGATATTGCCATGCAAAACCTTAATACGCATTGTCACATTAAAAAACAAACAAAAACAAATAGTTTGTGTAGCCACTATTAATGTGCCAAAGAGGTTATTAGTAAAATGGAATACATGCCTATTTCAACAACCTGACCTAACCTTTTAATATAAACTTAAATATGCCGTTTTTCACAAATATTTAATTATTCAAAAATGTTATAGACAGTGTCAAAAATATATGTTACCGTATATATTTAAATATTTCTTCTCATATTGTAATATCTTCTTAAAAAGTAACCATCTCTTTTTAAAGTATGTTTTGTTAATTTTCCTTTCATTTGTCTTATTCTTTTGTCTTTCTTTTAAAAGCGACAATATCATGACTGGAGGTATATTACCCCTCTCACAGTGATTAGGATATCAGGGGGCAGTGGCGTACATACCAGGGTCGCAGGGGTCGCGGCTGCGACCGGGCCCGGACCACCAGGGGGCCCGGCCGCCCCTGCGACCCGGTTTGTACCCACAGGGCCAGCCTCTTCTGCTAGGGGGCCCAGGAGCTGGCCACCTCCGGGCCCCCCGAGGCTGGCCCTGCTGTCACCCGGCTGGCGGGCGCGCGCGAGGAGCACTGTCCCCTGGGTGCTCCCTCTTCAGCTCCCTCGCGCACCGCACTGAAACCGGAGCCGGAAGATGACGTCATCTTCCGGCTCCGGTATCAGTACGCGGCGCGCGAGGGAGCTGAAGAGGGAGCACCCAGGGGACAGTGCTCCCTCGCGCGCCCGCCAGCCGGGTGACCAGCAACACCACTGGACCCCAGGGAATCCCCCCAGCTCTCACACAGGTAAGGAGGCTGGGGGGATTAAATTAAAAAAAAAAACAGAAAAAACGTGTGTGTGTGTTAGTGAGTGAGTGTGTTAGTGAGAGTGTTAGTGAGAGTGTTAGTGGGAGTGTTAGTGAGGGTGTTAGTGAGTGTGTTAATGTGAGTGTGTTAATGTGAGTGTGTTAGTGTTAGTGAGTGTGTTAGTGAGAGTGTTAGTGAGAGTGTTAGTGAGAGTGTTAGTGAGAGTGTTAGTGAGTGTGTTAGTGTTAGTGAGTGTGTTAGTGTTAGTGAGTGTGTTAGTGTTAGTGAGTGTGTTAATGTGAGTGTGTTAATGTGAGTGTGTTAATGTGAGTGTTAGTGAGAGTGTTAGTGAGAGTGTTAGTGAGAGTGTTAGTGAGAGTGTTAGTGAGTGTGTTAATGTGAGTGTGTTAGTGTTAGTGAGTGTGTTAGTGTTAGTGAGTGTGTTAGTGTTAGTGAGTGTGTTAGTGAGTGTGTTAGTGTTAGTGAGTGTGTTAATGTGAGTGTGTTAGTGTTAGTGAGTGTGTTAGTGAGTGTGTTAGTGAGAGTGTTAGTGAGTGTGTTAGTGAGAGTGTTAGTGAGTGTGTTAGTGAGAGTGTTAGTGAGTGTGTTAGTGTTAGTGAGTGTGTTAGTGTTAGTGAGTGTGTTAGTGTTAGTGAGTGTGTTAATGTGAGTGTGTTAGTGAGAGTGTTAGTGAGAGTGTTAGTGAGAGTGTTAGTGAGAGTGTTAGTGAGAGTGTTAATGTGAGTGTGTTAGTGTTAGTGAGTGTGTTAGTGTTAGTGAGTGTGTTAGTGAGTGTGTTAGTGTTAGTGAGTGTGTTAATGTGAGTGTGTTAGTGAGTGTGTTAGTGTTAGTTTGTGTTAGTGTGTGTGTTAGTGAGAGAGTGTGTTAGTGTTAATGTGAGTGTGTTAGTGTTAGTGAGTGTTTTAGTGTTAGTGAGTGTTTTAGTGTGAGTGTGTTAATGTGAGTGTGTTAATGTGAGTGTGTTAGTGTTAGTGAGTGTGTTAGTGTTAGTGAGTGTGTTAGTGAGTGTGTTAATGTGAGTGTGTTAGTGAGTGTGTGAGTGTTAGTGAGTGAGTGAGTGTGTGTGTTAGTGAGTGTGTTAATGTGAGTGTGTTAGTGTTAGTGAGTGTGTTAGTGTTAGTTTGTGTTAGTGTGTGTGTTAGTGAGAGAGTGTGTTAGTGAGTGTGTTAGTGTTAATGTGAGTGTGTTAGTGTTAGTGAGTGTTTTAGTGTTTTAGTGTGAGTGTGTTAATGTGAGTGTGTTAATGTGAGTGTGTTAATGTGAGTGTGTTAATGTGAGTGTGTTAGTGTTAGTGAGTGTGTTAGTGAGTGTGTTAATGTGAGTGTGTTAGTGAGTGTGTGAGTGTTAGTGAGTGAGTGAGTGTGTGTGTGTTAGTGAGTGTGTTAATGTGAGTGTGTTAGTGTTAGTGAGTGTGTTAGTGTTAGTTTGTGTTAGTGTGTGTGTTAGTGAGAGAGTGTGTTAGTGAGTGTGTTAGTGTTAATGTGAGTGTGTTAGTGTTAGTGAGTGTGTTAATGTGAGTGTGTTAGTGTTAGTGAGTGTGTTAGTGTTAGTGAGTGTGTTAGTGAGTGTGTTAATGTGAGTGTGTTAGTGAGTGTGTGAGTGTTAGTGAGTGTGTGAGTGTTAGTGAGTGAGTGTGTGTGTTAGTGAGTGTGTTAATGTGAGTGTGTTAGTGTTAGTGAGTGTGTTAGTGTTAGTTTGTGTTAGTGTGTGTTAGTGAGAGAGTGTGTGTTAGTGTGTGAGTGTGTTAGTGTGAGTGTGTTAGTGTGAGTGTGTTAGTGTGAGTGTGTTAGTGTGAGTGTGTTAGTGTGAGTGAGTGTGTTAGTGAGTGTGTTAGTGAGTGTGTTAGTGTTAGTGAGTGTGTTAATGTGAGTGTGTTAGTGTTAGTGAGTGTGTTAGTGAGTGTGTTAGTGAGAGTGTTAGTGAGTGTGTTAGTGAGAGTGTTAGTGAGTGTGTTAGTGAGAGTGTTAGTGAGTGTGTTAGTGTTAGTGAGTGTGTTAGTGTTAGTGAGTGTGTTAGTGTTAGTGAGTGTGTTAATGTGAGTGTGTTAGTGAGAGTGTTAGTGAGAGTGTTAGTGAGAGTGTTAGTGAGAGTGTTAATGTGAGTGTGTTAGTGTTAGTGAGTGTGTTAGTGTTAGTGAGTGTGTTAGTGAGTGTGTTAGTGTTAGTGAGTGTGTTAATGTGAGTGTGTTAGTGAGTGTGTTAGTGTTAGTTTGTGTTAGTGTGTGTGTTAGTGAGAGAGTGTGTTAGTGTTAATGTGAGTGTGTTAGTGTTAGTGAGTGTTTTAGTGTTAGTGAGTGTTTTAGTGTGAGTGTGTTAATGTGAGTGTGTTAATGTGAGTGTGTTAGTGTTAGTGAGTGTGTTAGTGTTAGTGAGTGTGTTAGTGAGTGTGTTAATGTGAGTGTGTTAGTGAGTGTGTGAGTGTTAGTGAGTGAGTGAGTGTGTGTGTTAGTGAGTGTGTTAATGTGAGTGTGTTAGTGTTAGTGAGTGTGTTAGTGTTAGTTTGTGTTAGTGTGTGTGTTAGTGAGAGAGTGTGTTAGTGAGTGTGTTAGTGTTAATGTGAGTGTGTTAGTGTTAGTGAGTGTTTTAGTGTTTTAGTGTGAGTGTGTTAATGTGAGTGTGTTAATGTGAGTGTGTTAATGTGAGTGTGTTAATGTGAGTGTGTTAGTGTTAGTGAGTGTGTTAGTGAGTGTGTTAATGTGAGTGTGTTAGTGAGTGTGTGAGTGTTAGTGAGTGAGTGAGTGTGTGTGTGTTAGTGAGTGTGTTAATGTGAGTGTGTTAGTGTTAGTGAGTGTGTTAGTGTTAGTTTGTGTTAGTGTGTGTGTTAGTGAGAGAGTGTGTTAGTGAGTGTGTTAGTGTTAATGTGAGTGTGTTAGTGTTAGTGAGTGTGTTAATGTGAGTGTGTTAGTGTTAGTGAGTGTGTTAGTGTTAGTGAGTGTGTTAGTGAGTGTGTTAATGTGAGTGTGTTAGTGAGTGTGTGAGTGTTAGTGAGTGTGTGAGTGTTAGTGAGTGAGTGTGTGTGTTAGTGAGTGTGTTAATGTGAGTGTGTTAGTGTTAGTGAGTGTGTTAGTGTTAGTTTGTGTTAGTGTGTGTTAGTGAGAGAGTGTGTGTTAGTGTGTGAGTGTGTTAGTGTGAGTGTGTTAGTGTGAGTGTGTTAGTGTGAGTGTGTTAGTGTGAGTGAGTGTGTTAGTGAGTGTGTTAGTGTGTGTTAGTGAGTATGTTAGTTTGTGTTAGTGTTAGTGAGTGTGTTAGTGAGTGAGTGTGTTAGTGAGTGTGTTAGTGTGTGTTAGTGAGTATGTTAGTTTGTGTTAGTGTTAGTGAGTGTGTTAGTGAGTGAGTGTGTTAGTGAGTGAGTGTGTGTTAGTGAGTGTGTGTTAGTGAGTGTGTGTGTGTTAGTGAGTGTGTGTTAGTGAGTGTGTGTTAGTGAGTGTGTTAGTGAGTGTGTTTTAGAGTGTGTTAGTTTTAGAGTGTGTTAGTGTTAGTGTGTGTGTCTGTTACTGAGTATGTTTGTGTGCGTCTGTCACTGAGTGTGTGTCTGTCAGTAAATGTGTGCGTCTGTTCATGAGAGTGTGTGTGTGTGTGTGTGTGTGTGTGTGTGTCTAAAGCACTTACCTTTCTCCAGCGCCGGGCTCCCTTGGCGCTGGGGATCTCTCCGTCCCGATCCGCCTCTCGGCTCCGAATGCACATGCGTGGCAAGAGCCACGCGCGCATTCAAACCGCCCATATAGGAAAGCATTACTCAATGCTTTCCTATGGACGTTCAGCGTCTTCTCACTGTGATTTTCACAGTGAGAATCGCAGAAAATCCTCTAGCGGCTGTCAATGAGACAGCCACTAGAGATGGATTAACCCTCAGTGAAACATAGCAGTTTCTCTGAAACTGCTGTTTTCAGCTGCAGGGTTAAAACTAGAGAGACCTGGCACCCAGACCACTTCATTGAGCTGATTTGATCTGGGTGTCTGTAGTGGTCCTTTAAGTGTATGTGTTTATGCATGCACTGGCGTACATACCGCGGTCGCACGGGTCGCAGCCCTGCGACCAGGTGCCCGCCCGCCATGTGTTGCGGCCCCAGCCCGCGCAGAGTAAGCGCGGGGGGGGGGGCCCACAGATCAGTTTTCGCACCGGGGCCCCATGGGTTGTGTGTACGCCACTGTCAGGGGGATTCATCCTCTGTCCTCCCCGCTTCCTACACCCATGGTACTCACCTTGTTTTAGTTCATCGACTCAGTTAGAGCAATTTTTGTCTGCACATACTAATTTATAATAATTAAAGAAAGAAAGAAAGTACAGATGCAACATGTGGGATACATAGATTTCAAATAGTATACCCACAGAGAAACTGGTACATAGTGGCAATCCATAATATAAATAAAATGTAACTTTTAATTGATAAGTTTAAAACCAAAGTGATACAATCACTTAGTATAAAAAATAAATAAAATAGCAAACGGAGAGAGAGAGTGTAGTGCAAACTAGAAAAATTAAATTGTGCCAATTCTATCGAGTAATGGCACAAATAGTAAAGAAAAGTAGGGTTAAATAGCTGGAGCCCAATAGCCCCACATAATCTCCCCACTTCTATCTCCCAGTATCTCATACAACTCCAATCTCCCAGCTCCTAACGCTAACGAAAATAAATAAATAAATCTGACGTTAGAGAAATCTTGAGTAACTACACATCTGACATCCAATACAAGTCTAGTGGAGAGGGTGGCTGTTAAATTATAAGATCACTGGCTGCAGCATCATCCCTGTCTACCTCCCACACCCTCCACAACTAAAGTCCCACATGTTGCATCTGTACTTTCTTTCTTTCTTTAATTATTATCCAGTAGGGGTTACCCCCAGTTTCATTTGAGCAATCTGACACTCTCTCTCTATCTGTTTTCTTCATTATTCATACTAATGTATAATATTTTATAAGATACCAATCTCCCCAAATACACTGAATAAATATTTTGTGACACAATAATGCTGCTGTTATCGTTATTTCTATTGAATAGTCCAGGGACAGAGTTCTAAAGGTGGGGCAGTAATTAGAGAGTTTAACAGAATGTTCTATACTGATTGTTCCACGTTTACAATTTTACCCCAGAATATCTCTTAATACATAATGTTCCCTGTTCTCATAAGACCCGTTCAACTGACAATGTAAAATAATAAAATGCCAAAAAGGAAACATTTTCAAGTACAGTAAACTTTATTACACAAATAAAGTATCCCAAAAAAATCTGTTTACATCAACTGGCACCAATTTAAACAGGGTGCTATAATGCATTACTAAAGCTAGCTTTGAAAGTAAAAAGGTTGATATGGTTTATTATGATCCATTATTTTTGCAGATAAACTTTACCCATTAGGAATTTAAATGGCTTTTTAATTTTTAAGAAACAAAAATCGCAGCTTCTTTTTATCTGTTCTAAAATGACATAACCTCTAAACAATGACAATGGCAATAAATATGCTTTATTTCTATTTACCGCTTGGTATATATCACCTGAAATGGTTTCTCAATGCTCTGCTTGTCTATTTAGTATTTTGGCTCTGTTAACAACAAGCTCTGTACAAGCCAAGTTATAAACCTGCTTGTTCTTAATGTAGACACGTTTAGAAATATAGAACCTTTAATAATAGATGCTAATGGCTTTGGTGCCAATCACATACACATTTACACGAGCAGCTATTAACTGGTTAAATGAAAGAATATTCGTAGGCTAACGAAACAAATTTGATTGAATTTAAAGGGAATCGCCAGGCCGCAGATGATCCCCATCCACAACTTTTTAATGGATTATATAAAATGCATTTAATTAATGTGCTAAACAATAATTAAGATTAATTAAAAAAGAAAAAGTCTGCCAAATCAGGAAGTGGGTCATCCAATGGAATTCTGTTCTCAAAACAACTACATAACAAGGTTTTGTGGGCACACCAGGGATTTATGGAATGTGTAGTTCAGCTACCGGCTTTCTGTGAAAAGCTGTAAAGCCTGCAAGTAATTTAATTGATAAAAACAAAAAAATTAAGCAATTTCGACATTGTAAGAGAAGACAGATGGATTTAACATGCATGGGATAAACTTTTTTTTTGGCAGTCGATACAAGACGCATGCTAAGCATTTCAAAAAGTTATACTTAATAAATATTCAAAATAAAAGCTTTAGCGTAACTTCATCAATGTGCAATTTCTTTGCCACAGTTATAATTATTTGTTGCATTTTACTAATAGTATACTTTTCCCAGGAATATGTGAGGACAGAAGAGTGCAAACAGCAGTGAAGTAGGTCATTCAGATGTCTTAGATTTTTAATTTTAATATGAATTTGGCATTTGGATGACAGACCTGCTCTGTGTATTACTTTATCAGTGTACTTCACCAAATGTGTTCCATGTACTGCCAACCAGTGATTTATAACCCAGAAATACATATCTCATTCGGGTAGTGGTGTGTAAGAACTTTCAAGATGATTAGTTATTTTTTGAGTTTTTCATTTGTTTCTAAGGAGAAATAACCGCAGCACATAACCAACATGAAATAACGTATGGACAATAAATGTTCTAATTAGAGAGAGCATCGTTTTATTATAAGAGATATGCCACTTACCCCTACTAATATTGACTAATTGGCTTGGTATGCGCTTACAACGCTTTAATGGTCTAGCAGGTTTTAAGGTCTTCTTTATCATCCATAGGTATGTACACTATTCTAATATTGTCGTACACTTTACCTACTGTTACAGATTGGTATTTTTGTAACTCATTTTAAAAGGGGTGAAAAAGTTGAAATGTCGGAGAACAGCTGCAGTGGAACCTCAAATCCTGGGAAAGAATAAAGGAGAGTAGTGCCAATTTTGACATTAATATCTGTTTTTCTTGCTCTCTTTCTGGGCCAACATCGCAGGTCAGCACTGTCAGCCACTAAAAAAACAGAATGATCCTCATAGGCGTATACTCTTCAGCACGCCCTGTAAACTTAAACAAAAGTTGGGTGACACACAGGGGAATTGGGGTCAGGCAAACACCTCTCAGCCATTACTATGAAGACAGCCTGCACCAGACTCAAAACTAAACAGATCTCTCCTGATTTAATAAAGATGCTGATTTAAAGCTGTTTTGTGCTCAGGCTGTTTGGGATTTATCAAAACTAAACAGAGGCATTTGGAGTGGCACTGACGTTTGACTGAGCAGCTCTGTGCCCCTTGAAAAGTAGGCATGTTGTAAATCTTTACATGCACGGGCCCTGGCATATAATCTTGCTACCCCTTGGGCCACTGCAAGTTAAAGCATAGGGTACTAAAGGGGTATCTCCAGAGGGACACCTTTGTTCAGGGTTGTGTACTGGAGACTTCTCAAGGGATAGAGGCTGAACTCCATTGACGTTGAAGATAACTACCCTCCGGTAAGCCATAAAAATAAAATCTTTTAGTCCTAAAATGACCACATTTTCTCCTATAGGGATAGGGCAGGAACAAAAAGATTGATGGAGGAGGGGGTGGAAGGTGTTATTTATACCTTTCTTTTAATTAGTTCCTGTCTAATTAGGAGGTACCCATTGTTCTGCTGCCATAGATATGGCCAGGATATATATATATATATATATATATATATATATATCTCAAAGCAAAACTGAACAGATGGAAAAGAAAAAGAAAAAATTACCAAATGCCCAAGATATAATATGAAGCAGAATAAAAGAAGGTTAAAATGAAAAGTCAACATCAAACTAGAGAAATAAAAAGTAGAATTAATAGTGGTTGAAATACAACACTAGATATGTAGCGATTAAAGAAATAGATAAAGAATACACAGAGGGTAAAGGAAAAAGTAGACTAGACGCATTTTGAGACAGAATGCACAATGAATTGAGGTTAATGGAAAAAGCTGAATGGATCGGTTAAAGGGAAAAAATAATTCAATATCATTTCATTTCAAACATACACAATATAAAAATCCCCATAGTAACAAACAGGGAAAAATGCTTGCATGACATAGTACAATCAAGTATACAATTCAACTCGATACATGAGAGCAGAATACAGTGTCACCGATCCTATTTCCAACATTTCACTATTAACCAATACATTTCTCAAGGAACACTCGTATATAATATTTAATGTGTTGGTTAACAGTTTCTTGTTCCAAGGAGAGATCAGACTGCCATTGTGCCATTGTGGGGTCGAGAAGGATTTATTTTCCTAGTTGGCTACAAAATTGAAAAGCACCTCAAATTTATTTTTTACTTTTGGATCAACAGCATAAAACAGATGTGAAAAAGGCTCAGCATGAAGGATACAAGTCTCTCTTCAGCCTAGGTAACTATGTAACACTATGGATTTAAGCTGCCTCTTTTCCTTTTAATGCCTAATGAAGATAATATATAAAAACAATACTATTTAAATCCTGGTAACAAAAATCCTCGTTTGCTTGAAATCTAAATCTTGTGGGTGAAGATGGGGTTTTCTAGCAGGTCCTTGTCCTCCTCCTATAGTGTTTTCAGTGAAAACCATGAATATATGTTATAAATGTCAGTCCCAGTATTTCATATTATCTCTAAAAGCAAAGAGTTCCATAACTTATCAGCTCTTTTTGACTATCTCAAAGAAGGTCACTGATGTTATACCTATTTCACAAAAACACTATCACCAAATCAAAGTGAAAGGGCATTGCCTCATCTGGTCAAGAGAAAAAAAAAAGTAATGCATAACTAGAAGTTTACACAAGACACGAGAATAAATAATGAATTCAAATTCAGATAGAACATAGAACCTGAACATCCAACATGGTAGTCAGCCATTACAGAAGGCAAAGTTATTTTCAAATATGTGTAACTTTAAATGACTATATTTGCTGTCTATTTAACCAGTGCAAGATTTAAAAAAAAATAGCTATCTCTATCCTAAACTTATTATGCATTAATTATATTTTCCTGATGATAAACATTTTAAGTCCTTAATTGGGCCCTCACCATATCTCCTAGAACACTTATTTACGCATAAATTATCCCCTAATCAAAACAATCAAACTCCGGTGGGCTTACATTATTTATATTATTTAATTTATTGTGTATATATATATATATATATTTGCCCTGGTGAAAGTGTTTTGTTAAAATCGAAAAGTTTTACTTTATCCCAGCAAGATGTAATTTGGATGTTTTAATCTTTTTGCGTACACACTCTGGGCTCTACTATAGGAGTCCGGAGTGCAGGTTTTTGACAATATATATATGTATATATACAAGCATGGCGCTACCCACACACCATTGTTTATCCTAGACGAGCAAGCACAGTATGTTTACGGGGACACTTTCTCTTTAACGTTTTATTACCATTGAGTATAATCGCATAGCAATCACTAGCTTAGTTGTCCTTAAATAAAATGACTAGGTTCACTTGCTGGGAAGCATTTTCAGCAGACAGCCTTAGACAAAGTGTGTAACTGCTTCTATTTGCAGTGAAATCCCTACGCTCCTTGAAGCCGATCACGTGGCTCGCAGAGTTGGGTACTTGAGTCAAAGGGTCTTTGGAGAGAAAGCTAAAGACAGTTCTGCCAAGCCTGCAGTGAGGCTGCATGAAACAGATAAGCAGCTGCAATCCACAGAGAGTAGCCGGACACTTGCAGATATAAATTGCCTTAACACCTTCACCCCTGAGAGAGGCTTTGGTGGCGGAATTTGCAAGTTTTTGTTTTGTGATTACATCCTTAGACTTTTAGATGTCAAACGTTGTTGCAACGTCTGCAGCTGCCTGACCGTTAGATAATCCTTCCTATGTGCAGAGACCTCTAGTGAACTGTGTCTTTGAACGTCGAACGCTCTCGCAGTCCCTTATTTTCTGTACTGCTATTTTCCGCGGATAGATTGAAGATAGCATTTCATCGTTTTTATTCTGCTGAAGTGAACATTGCTAATGTATTGTTTCCCTTCTTATGTCTGTAACTGTCTTGTGCTACAGATTTGATTCTGCACGCTCTGGAGTGAAAGATCGCTGTTTCATACTGTGTCAGTAAATGAAACGTTCTCTTGGATTATCATTTGATAAAGCCGATAAAACAGTTGGCTTTAAACACATACATTCTTTAGGGTTTCTTTACAACAACAACAAAAATATATTTATTTATACTGGGTGTGCATGTGTATATAATGCATCAGTTTGGAAATCTGTTTCTGTTATAACATTTGTGGGTTTTAGGCCTGTTACCGGCATAAAGGAATTAACAGCATAGCTCACATATATTACATCAGGGCTATTGCAGCAACCAGAGTGTGCATGCATGATGTCATACATATGACATCACTCTTTTTAAAACATGTATTCTTGGGTCTCTACTACACAGACACAAAGAATGCTGATTTGGCTTGTGAATTCCAGACTATCACCACTGCCTTAAGGACCTAAAATATTTAATAGCATGGACTGATTATAAATGGCTTGCACTTGGAGACTTGATTAAAAATGCATGTACAATTTATGAGACTATCCAATTATATATTTTACTACTGCAAGAAACCCTATATTTTAGAGGGAGATGATAATGAGTGCAAGAAGAAACTGGAACAAAATAACTTCAAAAAACCAATTTATGCTAACGCTAACTTTTGCTTTGCTTAGATTCTTGTTATTTTAAAGCAGTTAAAACTGAACTAGATTAAAATCATGATAATCAATTGGCAGTCTACTTTCTGGTATAAAATGGAAATTCATTGGAGCTTTATCCAATGGCTATAATCTATAATATTTTATTTACATGTATTCTAATTCTTTAAGTGAACCATATTTATAGAAATGAATTAATGTGTGTGTATGTGTAAGTTTTTCTTAACGTGCTGTGTGTGTGTGTTTGTGTTTGTGTGTGTGTGCGTTTTTATTTAAAGTGTGTTAATCCACAAAAATAGAAAAAATTAGGGCAACGCAAACAATTGCAAATGTGCACTGCACACCAAGTGCTACAAACAGATTTATTTTTAAGGACATAAGGTACAAACATTTCTGGTTATCTCGTTTATCAATGCATGTCCAGTGTGTAAAGTGTGTTAGCTGTATATGTGTGTCTGTGTTTGTGTGTATGTTTATCTTAAAGTATATTATTTGTGTGTGTTTGTGTGTATTTTTGTTACCTATATATGTGTGTGTGTGTTTGTGTGTATGTTTTTCTTAAAGTGTATTATCTGTGTGTTTACGTGTTGTTTTTTTAAAGTGATTCATGACTATGCCTGTGGGTGTGCGTTCATGCGGATTTATGTGTGTTTTTACTTTAGCGCACCTTTATGTGAGTGCATGACTTAAGGATTCATATTTGTTTTAGAGAAACAGGATATTCTATTATTTCAAATCAACTTAATTACTGTACAATCCGCCTACAAATCTTCATCAAGGAAAATGATTAAAATGTTGAACTCCCTTTTGAGCCAAGGTTCTTGGTAAGATCTTAATTACATCCAATTTATTTATTAGCATCCTTAATAAAATCTGATGTCTTGATGTTTGGTGATGTACAAGCACCCGCTTGATAGGAGGTCATTTCTGCATTTACGATGATATATCAGCTCTTAGAACAAAGATAAATTCAGAGAAGCATTTGTGTAATAAAATACAGGTTATATTTTCTAGACAAATAAAAACTATTTGTTTTTAATGAATATTTCAGCTAATATTTCATGAATCATTGTCATGTGTGAATTTATGAATGTTAAATTGTATTTATTTTTCCGTATGTCAATATGGAGATGAGAATTACACAAAACAAATTTGGGGCAAACAAATTCACCAATTTTTTGGCAAACATTTTACCTTTAATACTTTCCAAAATGTGCAGCAAATATTTTTAAAACAGGACAGTTCGAGTAGTTAAGCAGCACAAAGTTATCAAACAGAAGATTATCTGAGATATTGTATGCCATTCCTGAATTAGACATAGTCACAAGTTCCGATGAGGATATCTCGAGGCCAAATTAAGTCAGTCAGCAGAGTCCAATGACAAACTTTGAGGTCTACCAACCTTCAGTTAAACATGCTTTCTGCATGCTACATTGACTTAATGGACAATTCATCTTGAGTATGTTTGCCAGAAGTGGACATCCAATGCCAAAAAGTGGTTAAAGTGATTAGATGAGTAATTGTTGGCAGCTTCATAGAAACGGCCCACTAGTGATGAGTGTACCAATCATAAACATATCTCGTTGAGACACTTGCTAGGAGAAGCTGTTACTCAAGCCAATTTCAATTAATTTGAATGTGAAAGCTGATTTGTTTTCCATTACTCAGGATGAACAGATTACATGAAGACACAATGGCCTGGATCACTATAAGCTTTGAAGGGTATAATGATTGATCTCTAAAGTCTTTAACTTTCTATCTCACTAAAACACAAATATTGACATTAGATGTAGGTTCACAGTTGGATTTACCTAAGAGGCTAGATCTGAAACCTTGCTTTATGCCAAGTAATGACAGGATATTTACATGTTAAAAATGTCATTTATTTATTTTAAATTATCCAAGATGCTTCATAAAGATTCATAATTTGTAGTACAAGGTCAGAAATCTCACTGGCATATTGTAAGGAACTAGAATGAATTGATTGCACAGAATAGCTTAGCAACTGTAAGTCTGAGAAGACACTTCATGAAACTTTTAGTTTTGATATTGCAAGCAAACATTTTGAACTCTTCATTCAAATGCAAAGTCATGCACTTGAAACCTGCAAAATAAATGCTGAGCCACTGTTTTGGTCTATGAGTAAAGAAAAGGGCATGGTTTAACTTTACCAGAAAATCTTCCAACATGAGTCCCTCACATACCTCATTATATGGTTAGATACCAATTGTTTGGTGTGGAGTAGTGTATCATGTGTCACCATAACAGATTGAGACAAAATTCCACTGGTGTTGTTCTCAAAGCATCTAATACGTGTTCTATACTTCTTCTTCGTAAAAATGGAAAAGAAATGGTGTCTATTGTGAAGAACATCCAGATCATGGCATTTTTGGACACCTGTGAGTTTGATACTAGAAGCTCCACCAAGTTGATCACCTGAATAGACCTGCTATAAACTCAGCTTTTGGGATCTTTTTCTGAGCTGACATGCAGAGTTGAAGCTAATCAGTACTCTATGTATGGTATTCAACAAGTTGTCAACATCTCGCCGATCTTGGTGTGTATCTCTATCATTACAATTCTGTAAATATATATAATGTAAACATCATTTAGAAAGGGCATGTGTATTGTTTTAGGTTTTGAAAAGAGACATCACGTTTCTTTAGGAGGGGGTGTGATATAAAAAATATGAATAATTATATTATTGATAATAGTGTGAACATTATTTTCTTGGAGAGCTTAAATAAATTACACACATATCTAGATATAGGCAGAGCATGTATTTCTCTAGTTGTTAATTAGTAATAATTTATCTTTACAATGTGCGATACAACTTGTATAATATCCCTATATTGGTATAAATTGAAAGTGTGTTTTAAAGTGTGGAATTCAGTATTTTTTTATTTATTTTTTTTAATGTATTTTTTTCTGAGCAACCTTTCATTCTTTTTAATAATGACATTTCTATAAATGGCAGACTGTATTGGGCAGCTCCTACCTCTCTGCCCCCCCTCTAAGTCACCTTGTTCTTAAATGCACAGCCTGCTGTATCAGTACAATAATTGATTGTAGGATAGATGCCTTTTGAAGCAGATGCCTGACATTTAAAAATATATATATATATATATATATATATAAAAGAAAGACAAAAATTGCCTTTTTGGTTTCTTTAAGAAAGGAAGACAAATTGTTTCCTTTTCACCATGAGCTAAAGAAAAGGACAAAAGGGCAAGACTTGTGATCTTGTAGACCAACACTTCAATTAGCACTAACACAACATTCAACCTCTTTCATAGATTAAAAGTTCAGATTTTATCTTTACTGGTGTCTCCAGCTGGGTTTTGTTGTTCTGATGCCCTGATGCTCATAAAGTAATAGACAATTGGAAAAAAGTCTCTCGGACCAGTATACCAAGAGAAAGTGCTTTGTTTAACTGGGTATATTTCCATTACAGCCCAGTGTATTCTACATTGTAAAATATATGGCTAGGTGAATCTATTGCCAGAGGAAGAAATTAATGGAAGGTTTAATGCATATACTGTTGTACATATACTGTTGATCATTGTAGTTGTATTATTTGCTCTGCCACCTCTAATATGAAGCAGATATTATCATAACACAGCAGAGATCTTTACAAGGCGTCACAAATGAGCAATGATCTTACAGTTTTATTCACTAACCCCTGAAACATGGCGAACTGAAGTCTGAAAGGTAACATTTAGGCTGAAATAACCAAGTTGTAACTGTAGCTGAATTTTAAAATGTTTCCAATTTCCCTGTAGTTGCCTAAATTTTACCATTCAGCTCTCAGTTAGCTAGAATTTGGAGTTTAACAAATTACCCTGTATATCACATAGGCAGTTGTATTGACCAGGTGTAATACATTTATAAACAATATTTAAAATATGAGTGAGCAGATTCAGTTCTATTAAAGGAACACTATAGGGTTAGGAACACAAACATGTATTCCTTACCCTATTTTGTTAAAAACACAATTTACCCTGTACCTCACTTGCCTCCCTAAATATATTGAAATCTTACTTGTATTCAAGTCTGCAGCTGCTGCCTGTTTGGCTTCCCCATAGAATTGGCTGAGAGTGTCAAGGAGGCGGATCAGGAGCAGAGATCGATGGGCCCCAGTGTAACTGCAACACCAGCACTGCCTGTAGTTCCACCGCTGCGCCTTCCTATTACAGGCAAGATACCTTTTCACGGAAACTGGAAAACCTTTTCAGGAGATGCAAGATAATATTACATGGTGTTTAGAAGGGGCTGTGGTGAAGTGTTTGTATAGGAGTCTGTTTATAATGGACTATGCTGTAGAGTGAGCACGTGCTCATGTATAGAAGCTTTTGAGATTGTGTATGTAGTGAAAGGGCCTGTAAAGTGTGTACATGTGCATCTAGGGGCTGCAGTGTGAGTGTATGTGTATTGGGGTTGCAATGTGTGCTTATCAAGGAGCTGTAGTGCGTATGTATGTATGAGTGTATGTGTATATATATATATATATATATATATATATATATATACAGTGGAACCTCGGTTAACGAACGCCTCGGTTAACGGAAAATTCGGTTTACGAATGAAAATTCGTAAAAAAAATTGCCTCGGTTTACGAATTTTTTTCGCAATACGAAACAAGTGTCCCGGTTTATAGCTCCGCCCCCTGCATACTGAAGTGTGGGTAGCACGTGAGTGTGTAGTGTGGAGGTGTTGGAGAGGTTTTGGAGCCATTTGCAGCAAGTTGTTGAGCCTTTTGGAGCCATTTGCAGCAAGTTGTTGAGCCTTTTGGAGCCATTTGCAGCAAGTTGTGGAGCCTTTTGGAGCCATTTGCAGCAGGGTTTGGAGCCTTTTTGGTGCATCTAAAGAAGTGGAAAGGTAGGGAGCTGAGCTTGGTTGTTTGCATGCCTTTTACTGTGTGTTCTGCATTCTGGGGGTGATTTCCATGCCAGCTCATGTGCTGTGCATGCCTGTTACTGTGTGTTTTGCATTGTGGGGTTGCTTTTCATGCCAGCTCATGTGCTGTGCATGCCTGTTACAACTGTACTGTGTGTTTTGCAATGTGGGGTTGTTTTCCATGCCATCTCATGTGCTGTGCATGCCTGTTACAACTGTACTGTACTGTGTGTTTTGCAATGTGGGGTTGTTTTCCATGCCATCTCATGTGCTGTGCATGCCTGTTACAGCTCATGTGCTGTGCATGCCTGTTACAGCTCATGTGCTGTGCATGCCTGTTACAGCTCATGTGCTGTGCATGCCTGTTACAGCTCATGTGCTGTGCATGCCTGTTACAGCTCATGTGCTGTGCATGGCTTTTACTGTGGGGTTTCCATGCCAGCTCATGTGCTGTGCATGCCTTTTACTGTGTGTTTTGCATTGTGGGGTTGTTTTCCATGCCAGCTCATATGGGTGTAAAGCATCTTTCATTTTTTTTTTTGCATACATAGGGACGGTGGTGTCATGGCACCCAAGAAAGCAGTGGAAGCTGGGAAGAGGAAGAAGGTGATGATTCTGCTTGAGGACAAGAAGGAAATCATCAGGAAGCATGAAGGAGGAATGCGATTGACCGACCTTGCCAAAGAGTATGGAAGGAGTGCATCCACAATCGGTACAATCCTAAAAATGAAAGAGAAGATTACTGGGAGAGATGCAGCCAAGGGAGTCACCAGGGTCTCCAAGCAACGGCCACCTGTTCTGGACGAGGTCGAGAAGTTGCTCCTGCTCTGGATTGAACAGAAGCAGCGTGCAGGGGACTCAGTGACCAAGGCGATCATCTGCGAAAAAGCCAAGGCCTTGCACGCTGACCTCCTCAAACAACAGCCAGGAACGTCAGCAGATGCAGAAGGCTTCAAGGCCAGCAGGGGGTGGTTCGAAAGGTTCAAGAACAGATCTGGCATCCACAGTGTGGTCAGGCATGGAGAGGCTGCAAGTTCTGATGTTGCTGCAGCTGAAGAATTTGCTACGGAGTTCCTGGAGGTCATAGTTTCAGAGGGCTACCTTCCTTAGCAGGTCTTCAACTGCGACGAGACTGGACTCTTCTGGAAGAGGATGCCAAAGCGTACCTTCATCACAGAAGAGGAGACCTCATTGCCTGGCCACAAGCCGATGAAGGACCGTCTTACCCTCCTGTTCTGCGCCAACGCCAGTGGGGACTTTAAGATCAAGCCTCTGCTTGTCTACCATTCAGAGAACCCACGGGCCTTCAAGAAACACAAGGTGAACAAGGAGCAGTTGAGCGTTTTGTGGCAGTCTAACGCAAAGGCTTGGGTCACACGCCTCTTGTTTGTGAAGTGGGTCAATGCGGTTTTTGGTCCTGCTGTGAAGAAGTACCTTCTGGACAATAACCTGCCACTCAAGGCAATGCTGCTCATGGACAATGCTCCTGCCCATCCTCCAGGCCTCGAGGAAGACTTGCTGGAGGACTTTAATTTCATCAAGGTCATGTTCCTTCCGCCTAACACCACCCCACTACTCCAGCCAATGGACCAGCAGGTCATCTCCAATTTTAAAAAACTCTACACAAGGGAGCTTTTCCGGCGATGCTTTGAGATGACAGATCGCTCAAGCCTCACCCTCCATGAATTTTGGAGAGAGCATTTTGACATTGTGAGCTGTCTGCAGATTATCACCATTGCCTGGGCCGGGGTCAGCCAGACAAACCTAAATTCTGCTTGGCGCAACCTTTGGCCAGACTGTGTTGTAAAACCTGCCTCCAGTGCTTCTGCACCTGCACCAGAGTCAACAGTCTTGGAGGAAATTGTTTCCTTGGGGAGGACCATGGGCCTGGAGGTGACTGAGGAGGATGTCTACGAGCTGGTGGAGGAACACAACCGTGACCTAACCACCGAGGAGCTGGTGGAATTGCAGAAGGAGTCGATGGAGGAGCAGATCGCATTTGAGGAGGAGGAGGAAATGAGTGAGGAACAGCTCTCTTCCACGGAACTCAAGGAGGCATGCCAAATGTGGGTAAACCTACAGACTTTTGTACAGCAGCACCACCCAGATAAGGCTCTAGCCCACAGACTTGTGAGCAGTTTTGACACAGACATCATGTCCCCTTTCCGAGGGATGCTTAAAAGGCGCCAGAGGCAGCAGACAATGGAAAGGTTCCTACAAAAACAGCCTAGACATGAAGAAGAACCGGCTTGTGTTAGTGCTGCCCAATTGCCCTCGTCCTCCTCATCTTCCAAACAGTGTTGAAATTGTTTTGCTATTTTCCATGTTTTCCCTGTTGACGTGTGATTTATGTACAGTTAAAGTGTACTGTACCATGTTATCAAAACTTTGCCATGTTTTAAAAGTTGATGTGTGATGTTTTAAAACATAAAGTTGGATGTTTGAAATGTTATTTCTTGATTAACCATGTCCCTGTACAGTATTTATGCCTTTAAAGTGCACTTTATAAAGAGTTTTGAACAGATAAAATACTTTATTTGACTTTTTTCTCACCTCCGGAACGCATTAATTGGTTTTCAATGCATTCCTATGGGAAACCGTGTTTCGGTTTACGAATTTTTCGCAATACGAAACGTCCCGGAGAACGAATTAAATTCGTAAACCGAGGTCCCACTGTATATATATATATGTATGTATGCATGTGGGTGAAGAGATGATGTGTGTGAGAGGTGCACTGTGTGTGTATGCAAAGGTGTACTCTGTGTTGGTGGGAGTGTACTGTATGTGGGGGTTCACTATCTGTTAGGATGTACTGTGTTCACGGGGTGTAGAGAGTGGGATACGGAAGAGCTTTACAATTTTTACTTTAATAATATATGTATATATATATATATATATATATTATTATTATTTTTTTTAAGAATATTCCCTTTTCCATAATCTTACCTTGCAGGGAGGGGGTGGCACAATCAGAACTGTGGTGGATTTCAAGGCTGCCTATCCATCGGGTACAGGGGAGGTCATGAGATGAGAGGTATCTCTCTTGGAGCTCAACTACTTACACAGACTGATCCATGCAAACCCACAGACTGACCCATACACATACACAGTCTGAACCCCCCCACACACACATACAGCCTGCTCCCCTCCCACAAAGACTGACCCATACAAACACACACAGACTTCTGCCCGCCACAAAGACTGACCCCATACACACACAGACTGACCCATACACACACACACAAACTGAACCATACACACACACACACGCGCAGACTGACTGATCCCCCCCACGCATAGACTGACCCCACCTCACACACACTGACCCCCACACACAGAGAATGGACCACCCACCCACACAGACTGACCCCCCCCCCCCACACACAGACTGACTCCATACACACACAGACTGACCCATACAAACACACACAGACTGCTCCCCACCACAAAGACTGACTCCATACACACACAGACTGACCCATACACACACACACACACACACACAAACTGAACCATACACACACACACAGACTGACTGATCCCCCCCACACACAGACTGACCCCACCTCACACAAACTTACCCCCACCCCTGAGACTGACCCCCCCCCACACAGAGATTGACCCATACACACAGACTAACCCCCACAAGGGGGGGGCACTGCATGAAGTAGGGGGGTGGGGCATGGCCCCTCTCCTCCCCCCCTAGTGACACCCTTGCCCATGAAGCACCTCTAGCAGCTGTCTAAAGGAGTGGCCAGCAGAGTTATCACTAGGCTGTAATGTAAACACTGCATTTTCTCTGAAAAGACAGTGTTTACTGCAAATGCAAATAGCCTAAAGATAATAATTCTACCCACCACAACAAATACATTAAGCTGTAGTTGTTCTGGTGACTATCGTGTCCCTTTAAATATGTTCAACAGCCCTTAGTGTGATCAACTCTTGATATTTCAGAAGATAATTATGAATACGTTATTCAGCACCCACATGCATCTGATGACCCATTTATATAAGGTTATATTTCCTATATATATATTGACGTTTTCCAAGGTATTCTTGTCCCTATATAACCTGGATGTCTTGCAGATACATTATGTCTAGGGGTGCTTTTCATTCAGCGACAGAGCAGAAGTCAGCCTGTCTCCTCCAGGGCACAGCTGCATTACATCTCTGTCTGCCTGGCTTACTGTGCAACGTGTTATTTTTTTATACACCGCTCTGTATTGATTTAGGAGTTATATGATGCCTTTTTTTTTTTTCTTCCTACATTTTTTTCCCCTACGAGACTAAATTGATTTCTGTGAGAGGGCTCCCTTCCTCACGCACACCCGCCCCCTGCTTTCGCTTCCCTTCTTGATGAGGATTACGTTGTAGCTCCTCTAACTTTGTAGATTTTAAGTCCTTTCCATCAGGGTGGTTTATGCAGTGGATTAGAATCTTATGCTGGCAGCTTTGTTTGTGTAACTAAAGATATTGCGAGAGAATGTTGAAATAAAGCCTGCACTCATTCCACAGTACAGGTACAATGCAGCCTTGAATTAGCTGAAGGTGTCTTTCATTCGGTGCCTTCTAAAATTGTCTGTGATAGCTCAGCCACGAATAAATAAATATAGATTTTTTTTTTACATTAAATTTTGTATAAATCAGGAGTATTTGTAAGGGAGATGTTGCTGGACATAGAGAAAATGGTAAAAAAAACACATATTTTCCCTTTCTTAATGTGTTAAGGCAAACTCATTTGATGTGCCCCTTGACTGACATATCTTCAAAAACATTCGGTAATGTAGTCTTCACAGCAGTAGCCATAAGGATGGGCAAGAATCTACTTTTCACTGCATAAAATTGAATCATCTTTACTGTAAATTTCTTTTTTTTTTTCTTGCAAGAAATAAATCCAGCAAAACTGATGAGAGCAGATGGAGTTATGGTGACTTTCCGGGCCCAATAGACTGAACAGTGAGCGTCCCTTGTCACTGTATGCATATAGATCTCTTTCTCTGGATAGATGGATAAATAGATAGACAGACAGACGGACAGACAGACAGATAGATAGATACAGATATATAGATAGATACAGATCGATAGATAGATAGATAGATAGATAGATAGATAGATAGGCACTGCCTAGGATTACACACATATGTGAGAGCAATGCATGAGAGGTTTGACATATTTAGTACATCTCATGCACTGGAAATGTAATAGTTTTTGGCTTCAAGAGCCCATAGATTGGCATTATATATGGTTTTGTTTGGTGTTATTTATCTAAATGCTCACGTATCTACTGGTGAAGTACAATTGAGTGCTACGCCTAATTAGGGCCAGAGATGGGCAGCACCTTGGTACTGTATTCATCTATAACTTTGCTATGAGTACTGGATACTTTCCTTTATGATAAATAAACAAAACTGAACATCTAGTAATCCCCACGCATTAACCCCTTAACACCGCAGCCAAATGTACAAGTTGTGAACAGAACAAAACGTAAACAAAACCTGGCATTTGCGCTATATGTCTGTCCAACCGTAATTCACCTCTTTCATATGAAATGCATCCCCCCTTATTATATATCATTTTATTCAGGGGAAACAGGGCTTTCATTTAACATTAAATATTTAGGTATTGAACATAATTTAATATAAAAAATATATAAAAAAATGGGAGAAAAAAAGATTTTTTTATTTTTTTTTAGTTCTATGTGACATTTTAATTGTGGATGTCAAAATACTGTTTGCTTTTACTGCAATGCAATACACATATTTGTATTCAGCGATGTCTCACGTGTAAAACAGTACCCCCTATATACAGGTTTTATGGTGTTTTGGGAAGTTACAGGGTCAAATATAGCGTGTTACATTTGAAATTGAAATTCGCCAGATTGGTTACGTTGCCTTTGAGACTGTATAGTAGCCCAGGAATTAAATTTACACCCATAATGGCATACCATTTGCAATAGTAGACAACCCAAGGTATTGCAAATGGGGTATGTCCAGTCTTTTTTAGTAGCCATTTGGTCACAAACACTGGCCAAAGTTAGCGTTAGTATTTGTTTGTGTGTGAAAAATGCAAAAAACGCCAATTTTGGCCAGTGTTTGTGACTAAGTGGCTACTAAAAAAGTCTGGACAAACCCCATTTGCAATACCTTGGGTTGTCTACTATTGCAAATGGTATGCCATCATAGGGGTAATTTTCATTCTTGGGCTACCATAGGGTCACAAAGGCAACGTAAGCAATCTGGCGAATTTTAATGTGAAAAAACTGAAACACAAGCCTTATATTTGACGCTGTAACTTTTGAAAACACCATAAAACCTGTACATGTGGGGTACTGTTGTACTCGGGAGACTTCGCTCAACACAAATATTTGTATTTCAAAACAGTAAAAAGTATTGCAGCAATAATATCGTCCGTGTAAGTGCTGTTTGTGCGTGAAAAATGCAGAAAACGTCACTTTTACTGGCGATATCATCGTTGTAATACATTATACTGTTTTGAAACACTAATATTTGTGTTCAGCAAAGTCTCCCGAGTAAAACAGTACCCCCCATGTACAGGTTTTATGGTGTCTTGGAAAGTTATAGGGTTAAATATAGTGCTAGCAAATTAAATTCCCTATACTTTCGGCATGGGTTGTCAGGCAGGTCCCGCTAATTGTAATTAATTAGGATACCTAATTATGTAAAATTATTACATAAATATATGTGTAGAATTAATATATGTATATATATACATATGTGTATATATACGTATATATATATATAATTTTTTTTTAATATTTTTATTTATATATAGGTATATATAGTGATATATACGTATATATTTATGTATATAGATATATATATTATGATATATATTATTTTGTTCTACGTGTATTTTGATATAAATATATATATATTATTATCACAATACAGTTAGAACGAAATAACACACATCTATATATTTTTTAATTATTTATTTTTAAATATTTTTTTAATTTTATTTTTTTACGTATTTACATATATATTTTTTTTATATTATATATAAATATATATATAACAATAATTATATATATATTTAATCAGTATCAGTCTACGTGTAATTTGATATTAATATATATATATATATATATATATTAATATTTAAATACACGTCGTGTATGTGTAAATGTGTGTATGTGTATATATATATATATATATACTTAGATCATATATATATAATATATATGATCTAAGTATATTTTATTTGTAACTGTAATTTTTTTTATTTATTTTTTGAACTAATATATTTTTTTTTTTACAGGACAGGGGGCAGAGACAGTGTCAGCCAGTGATGTCACATCACTGGCTGACACACAGGATCAGTGATCACAGTGACTGCCTGTCACTGTGATCACCTCCTGCAGATTGGGTAATTGACCACAGGGGGGAGTGCCTGGGTGGTACAAGCACTCCCCCCTTCCAATCTGCAGGGGGATCACTGTGCCAGTTACATGTGTCAGCCAATAGGCTGACACATGTAACACTGATCGCAGTGACAGGCTGTCACTGCGATCAGAGCGCTCTGAGATCGCAGTGACAGCCTGTCACTGCGATCTCAGACCTAGCAGATCGCGGTCACTGACCCCAGGGGGACTGCCTGGGGGGCCAGGTAAGTCCCCCGACCGCGATCTGCAGAAGGGGAAAGCCGCCGGCCGCATGTGTCAGCCGATTTGAAATCGGCTGACACATGCTGAATACTGGTCGCAGTGACAGCCTGTCACTGCGATCAGAGACTGCAGATCGCGGTCACCGGCCACAGGGGGGGTTGCCCGGGGGGCCAGGCATCCCCCCCGACCGCGATCTGCAGCGGGAGAATACCGCCGGCCACGTGGGCGGCAATAAAAGCGAGGACGTACTATTACGCCCGCCGGCGTTTAGAGCCGGTTTCTGCGTGGCGTAATAGTACGTCCTCCGGACTTAAAGGGTTAAAGCAGTTCTGCCCCCTTGCCCCCTACCTCGTAATCTTTACGAAATACTCATTCTGACTGTGTTAGGATTACACTGAAATTCCAACTCAGTCAAGAGATATACTGAGATAAAGTAGGGACTATTTGTCTCTGTATTTCTCCTCCGTTTGACTTTATTTGGCAAAAGGCGGAGCTACAGAGTTAAACCCTGCAGCCATCAGCAGTCTTGCGGGATCCCCCATAGAACTCAGTTCTGTACTTTTGCACATGCTCGAGAGTACAGCAGTGACGCTTGTGCAGAAGGAGGACCCCACTAGATAAAGATGACAACGCCCACGAGGGACAGGTTCAGATAAGTAAACTCACTTTTTCCTGCTCCCACCCCGGCCACTGGAATTCAGCAATGTCCCCAAACGGTAATAGTGCTGCTTTAATCTGCATATAAGGCGAGGTAATAAGTAATGTCAGGGTATTCCTGTTTTTATCCCCTACTTGTCACAGAATATGTGCGAAATCATAGCTAAGACTACAGTTTATGCATTATATCATACTGACCAGGCATAAAAATGCCAGTATATTAGATAATTTGTCTCTCATTATTTGAGAACCCAAAAGAAGGCATTCAATTAAATGTTTTCAGTCGTTTTTCACTCACTAATACTTAGAAGAGATATTTAAAGAGGTGGGGAAGCTTTAAGTGGAAATAAAAGCCCCTCCGTAGACTGAGCTAGAGCCATATCTGTTTGTCTTCTTTAACCACCTTAATCTGCCCATCCAGTGTAGGAATAAGATCCCACAGGGCCCCAAACAGGTTACCAGTTTGCCCCCCTCTTAATTCTTCACACAGGTGGTTAAAGGGGCCAGGGCAATTCATGGTTATGGACTCTAAAATTCTGTTTAAAATTCTGCTCTGTGCCCACCTAATGTGGATACCTGTCAAGAGATATTCGCCTTCAGTAATTAGTGTACATTATATTTGCATGACAGGTTTGTTTAAAATTCAGTGTTAAACACACGAACACAAAAAAGTAAAAAAAAAAAAAAAAAAAAAAAAACAGAACAAAAAAAACAACATATATAATTGATTTGCCTTTCCTGCAAGACACATCCCAAGTGCACAAGTACATAATATTTTACATTGTTGCAGGCAAAGTGATGAAATTTGTGACAAAAATAGAATAATGCAATTTTTGTTTTCATTCATTTGACAACCATACCCCAGGGAGTCTTTTAACAATAACTGTAAAAACACTGAAATGGTAATACGTTTCAAAGATCGAGATTAATGTGCAGGCTAGCGTCTACCAGGTGTCCTTTCAATGCATAATCCAAATACTTAGCATTTATAACACAAACTCTGCTACATCCATTTGTTATGCTCTGTCTTTATTCCTGGGCCCCTAAAGAGTCAGTAAAAATCTACAAACTATGCTCACAATGGATTAACCAAGCTTTGTGACATTATGTTACGTTTACTTAACTATTGTTGTGCCATATAGTGTTGACGTACACAAAGGGTTAAGGAACATGCAATGCAATATAATCATCAGCACATTAAAATCAGTTATTGTAAGCATTGCTTAGAGGAACACTTTTAGGCACCCAGATCACTTAATCTCAATGAAGTGGTCTGGGTGCAGTGTCCATGTCATTTGAGCCCTGTAATATAAAACATTGCTGAATAGCAGATATGGTAATGTTTCCATTACAGGGTTAAACACACATCTAGCGGACGTCTTCCTGACTGCCAATAGAGGTGCTTCTGCTGTGAGAAATGATACACGAATGCTTCTCATAGAGAGCATTCGTTTGGAGCTCGCCACACATGCACTTCTTATCCCAATACTTCTCTATGGAAACATTGGAATGGATGAGAAGACAAACAAGTGACTCCTGTTGGATTAAGTCACGGGAGGAAGAGCAGGTGGCTGCACTAAGTGAGTTGAGGAGTTGGAAAAAAGGTAAGTAAAAACCTGTTTAACTTTTGTCATTTATTTTAGATGTAGTCCTGATTCTGAATAGGGAGGAGAACTCTATTGCACTACAAATTCAGTTTTGTATTACGAATGCTATTGTGTTCTTTCAATGGAATGCTCCAATGTTAAATATTAATATTAGTTTTCCAACGTTTGTAGTGTTCCTTAACACATTCTCTTCGCTGCTCTGCTCTGCCCCTAGAGACTATCAGTGAGAACACACAGAATACAGCATTTTCATATTGGCTTTCTCAAAATGTGATAAAAAAATGGGTTATTATCCCATTTTGAGAAAGCCGCATCGGCAAAACGCGTATTTGGATGTTTTATATTTACTCTTACTACTGAATAAAGGAATTCTTTTGGACAAATAGACCTGGTTTATGCCAATTTCTTTTAAATTTTATTTACCATTTTAAAAGTATATTTGATTTATTTCCTTTGCTACTTTGTTTTTTACTACTAATCCGAGGTAGGAATTATACCACCAGAGCTGATACCATTGAGCAGTAAGCCTGCCCTACGCTGTTACTCCAAGTAAATCCGAGGTGGGGATCATACCACCAACGCTATATCAATAGAGCAGTGTTTCTGCTCTGCTCTACACTTATGAGTATTACTCTTATCACTCTTTTATACTCTTTTTTTATCACAATTGAGAGCACTATTGTTGCCTTTTATCTTCCCTTTGGAGTTTTGGATTACCAGACGGTGCTGACGGATACATCTTCCCACATCCCATAAGTGGGGATTATACCGCTGTATGCTCTTCATACCAGAGCTGGCCATAGCTCTTTTAAATGTGAGTTCTCTACCTCTTTTTACTTACTGCACTTTTGGACTCTAGACATACTGCACTATTGGTTGCTTTCTGCCTCTTCTCTGTTTCATATATACGAACTAACACCCTGAGACGTATCCATCAATATTTTTCAGAGTGACTCAGGTAGCCTTCCAGGCTGTCTGCTTGTTAGCTAACGGGCACTCTTAAACCCATTTATAAAGTGCTGGTTTCCCTTAACCCCTTAAGGACAAATGATATGTGTGACATGTCATGATTCCCTTTTATTCCAGAAGTTTGGTCTTTAAGGGGTTAAAATAGCCACTTTTTTGAACTGGGACAAGGAGGACTTCCTGTTAACCCCAAATGCACGTAGTGCTCTGTAGAGATTATTGCAAACCATTGCAAGTATGAAAAATGCAGTGTTACATGTGCAATATGTAAAAACAAACAAACAAATAATATATTTATTTATTGGGTGAATAGTTCAATTATTCTTATTTAGAATCCTTTACACAGACTAAAACGTTTCCCTCTACAGCTAGGAAAATTGATAAAGCAATTGTAAACTTCACGTCAAAATAACAGATCCGTAAAAAGTATCCATTTCAGCATTAATATAATCCATCTATTAAGGATTTGCAATTCCTCTGTTAATTCTCCTCAAATCCCAATTGTAAGCAGTGAACATTGCAGCCATCACAAGGCTGACAGAGTAGACAGATATTGTGTCCTATACTGCTGGAATACAATACACATCACCCTCACGAAGCAAATGTACATATTGATTTCTTTCATAATAAATATATCCATGGGGTTTACATTATATATAAAAAATACTATATTTTCACTCTGACTTAAACGCTTGTGAGAATTGATGCTAGCAGTCATTGGGTACCAGTCACTTAAAGTTAAAGAACTCACTATCAAAATCCATACTATCAATATGATCAGATCTCTGTATTCCCACTTGAGTATTTTTAAGTTCTAATATGCATTTTTTTTAAATTAATCTTTTATTTCCCTAAAGTCTGTAAACCTCAAATGCTGCATAATTTAACATCTGCACACCCTGACCATAAGTACTGCTAAATAAGTTATGTTTGTATTAAGGGTTGTCTATCATTAAACAAGTACCTCTTTGCAAGTTAATGGAACATATATTGATTAACCATAAGTTTGGCGATTGGCATATTTTTTATTTCAACAATATAAAGGAAAAAATAGTTTGAACTTAGATAAACATAACCAAGTCAAGGATTTCCAGGTAACTAAGTAGATCAGGTAACGTGAGAGACCTTAAATCAGGGTTCTCAAACTCTGGTCCCCAAAATGCTGATCTCCTACAACTCCCAGAATTCTTCAAATACAACTGATGGCCAAAGAATCATGTAAGTTGTAGTTCAGAAAAATCTAGAGGGCCAGAGATTGTGATACCTGTTTTAAAACATACATTTACATCAAAAGTCATCATGCATACACTGTTGCAATGTTTTTATAGACAGCTCATAAAATATGTTCTCACGTGGGAAGTTCACAATCCAGGCTATTCCAACTGTATTAAAAGGTTTGATAACATCACGTATATTTATGTATGCTATGCCTTTTACACATGTGCATATAACTCCAGATTCTAAATTATTATTATTTAGAACAATGTTTCAGTGACAGCCTTGTCAATAAATGATAAAAGGCTAGATTCCAATATTAAAGAGAAGCTTACCTCTTGTAATTGAACAGCATTTTTCCCATGCTAGCCAATAGATAAATGTTATTCTGTTGCCAGAGTTAAGGTTTCCTTTGTTAACATAATTCAATCCTAAATCTGAAAATATACATTGTAGTCAACATAATAACAAACACATTCCAGAAGAAAAGAACATTACGAAATGTTAATAATATCACTACATTCTGCAAGCTTACTAGAAAAAGGACGCAAGGTCACTGAAAACTAGGCAGACATATGAAATGGAATGGAGGGGCATAAGTCGCCATTCCACACTGCTTGATAGATCTTGTTGTATGTAGCTATCTCCGATAACATATAGGTTCCCAATTGAATCTATGATTACAATAGTTGTGTACCAATGACTGATGGGAAATGTGGCCTTGTGACTTTGTGATGAGACATTCAATGGGAAAATAGTGACCATTCTAGGTCAGGGTGTATATAAAATACAATGTAGGCAACTTAAATAAAAGTCCTAATATATGTCAAGACCCTATTTGAAGTATTACATTGTAAAACATGGCAAAGAAACATTGTAAAACATGGCACAGGCAATAATGTAATAAACTCTTGGGGCAACATTTCAGTTGGCTCTCAGGGTTAAAATGGTGCCAGGTGCAATGTTGCAATAAGCAAGAATTTACACTTTTTTCTATTTAAAATGAGTGCTGGTCCATTTCTTGGCATATACTTCAATTAAGAAGCTAAAAATTTGAAGTGCAATCAAATATCACCCCTATTATTAGTTATCTACAAATGGATATCCTAACTGGTAACTGTGTTCATTATATGCTGCAGACGTATTAATTTGTAATACATTTATGATCCTTTATGAATAGTGGAGTGTTAGTAACACAATAGTCAAAATACAGGGATACGGTAACAATGAAATTGGAGTGGTGTGAGCAACTTAAATATAATTTTAACCTAGGGTGCAGGAGTGATGCCTTGGATGTCTGGAGAACATAATAGGGCGGTATGTAGTCCCATTATCATTTTTCTGGTTTTCTATCTTAACAGAGTTAGGTAAAGTGCATTAGTGATTATTTTGTCTATTCAGCATCAATGTAAAGATGTGGCCACAGTGTCATTTCCATACAACATTGTTAGGAAGAAACCTCCCTATATTATAGCATGTGGTGTCAGTTCAAACTCTGATGAGTGGAAATTCATGTGTGTGTCATTATTCAAAAGCAATGCATTAAAACACGAATCAGGTTTATTCGATATATATTGAATTCAAATCCAAATCACAAAATCTAGATGTTATCTAGAAATAACTGATCTGAAAATAATTCTTTAACTTTGCTTTGGTAACAATTTGGCTATTTAAGCCTTGAGATTTCAATTTCGATTTGCCACGGTTGGAGTTTTTAAAAGAGACTTTTGATGTGTTGTGTACTACATCACATCCTTAGGAATATCCCCCCAATTCACACATTGTTTCATGCTTTCTTATACTGTGAAATATCTTTCTTTTTCATGGTGCATCACCCTCCTGGTGTTACTCCATGTGTATGCTTTACTGTGGTTATACTCTATCAAAAATAAAGCGTTTATAAAGACGTATAAGGTCAGCCTATGATGGCTTGCAGTGCTTTATAAATGGATTATGGATGGCTGTTACATCCTCAGGCTATAGCTTTATATAGGGTTGGAAATACTTTCAGCCCTGTTGTTGATAAAACATATTTCCCATAACTCAATGATATATCTAATTTGCGAAGTTGTGTGTGTGTCTATGTATGTGTGTGTGTGTGTGTGTAATTGACATATACATATTTACATATACATAGTGAATGCTGCACTCCATGTGTATAGAAAGCTCTCTGTGTAAACAGAATTATTCTGTCTGCACGGTCAACTTGGAGCTGTTATATTAAAGATATATATAAATATATACCTATCTATCAGTAGTTATTGTGACGTATCACGCTATACTTTACTACGGTAGCTACTCACGGAACATAATTCCTGGGAATAAGGTAAAATGGGGAAAGAAAGGTTAGGACAAGGGACATATGTTAGAGGGTCAAAGATGTAGAAATGCAAGAGATTAGTTATGAAAAAAATGCATTATAACAGCGAAGTTAGCGTCAGGGCATTCAAGATGTACGTCACAATGTACTAGAAAGAATAAAGAAAAAAGCTATGGCAGGTAAAAAAAAATCTAAATATATAAAAATGCTGATTATTACAGCAAATGTAATTTACTGTTGATGTTGCTTGTATTGGTTTTAGTTGATTGTACAGGACTGAAAGACTGGATTAGTGGTTATTAATTATTCTTGGACCAAGGCACACTTCAATGAAATTAAATTTCCAAGGCATTAAATTTACTAAGAGAGTTATGCAACCTGTGAACTGACAGTATACAAAAATATCAATATAGGGGTAGAGTGGCAACTACTAAGTAATCTTGTGCAGCTAAATTCCACCCAGAAAAGTGTCATCTATCACCCCAAAGTACCAAACGGCACGGAAACATATAAAGGTGAGATCAAACAGACGAATATTATGTACTAATGTACGTATTTTTTTTGTTTTTTTTTATTAAACTAAGATACATAGAAATTGTAAAAAAAACAAAAAGACAGGGCAACGCATTTAATCCACAGTGGATTTGCTTGACAGTCTCCACCAGTTTATTCTCCTTGAAAACCATCCCAAGCATCACCGAACTGGTGCCGAACTGTCCTCACCTACTAATGACATTACTCCTGTAATCAGAGGTATCTAGTGATTAATTATGCAGTCCTTCATTTACTCAACTACCTAAGACTACTTGGCCCATTAGTCTCTTGCAGTGCTGCATACATCGCGGCATCCTGTTAAGTCACTTCCGGAATTTCAGCACTACAGTTAGCAGTCCACCATCTTGTAAAAAGTATGGTGAAACATAGTCTAAAATAAATTGACCCAAAACTTATAACAAACTATCAAACTTGTTAAAGAAAATGATATACATATACAATGTTTAAACAGCAGACACTAATAGAGGCCTGTCAAAAATGGGTGGGAAAAAAAAAAGAATAGAACTTGTAAAAATAGTTATTTATAAAAACCAATACACTCTTAATAAATACTATCATTAAACACCTTAAATAGAAGAATTGAGGTCAAATTTAAACCACAGGGAGTTAAAGTGCCTAACTCAAAAAAATTATTTCACTTCTGTCATATCTAAACTCTTGTGAAGGTCACCACCGATTTTTATTAACTTTACAGATACCAAGAAATTATAGTTTCTCAGGATTCGATTGGAGTTTTTCTAAGAAATGGTTGGAAACACTGCGGTTTTCAAAAAATATTTTTATATTGCTTAACTTATATGGACTTTTAATATTCAGGAGGTTTGTCATCTATATTGTTGTCTGCAGAGACAACAAAAAAGATAGATAACATTAACTGAATGGCATGTAATAGAATAATTAGGTTTATGTGGTTTTTCTTTTTTGTAACATAAAAGCTAAAATTAGATATCCTCTTTTTTCTAGTATTTTTTTTACACACACTACACCAACCAGAACTAAAAAAAATCATTATTTTTGCATATTTAAAATTATAAAATTATTGTCCTTACATTAGGATTTTTTTTTCAATTCTTTATTTTAACAAGAGCGAAGAGAGGCAGTACATATATCAAACGACAGTATCAAAGGTAATATTATACATGTAAAAATGAATTGACAATCGTGTTACCCAAACACGTAAATTATCTTGAGCTATAATAGTGCCAGCTCATAATGCCACGGTTCATCTTGAGAATGTTGGCAGCTCATATTTCATATTTTCATAGTTCAACAACAAACTTTGGTAAACTGGAAGGGAAAGTGGGGATACCCACTGCAGTGAGGATTGTAATTTGGAATTTTGTTTGTTATAACAAAGATGCTACATAGTCACTCCATGGTGTCCATACTTTTTCAAAGGAGGGTATAGTGTTATGGACAAGTGCAGTCTATCAGTCTATTAAGTGATTTTCTTAGATTTTGGCCCTTACTTCATTAATCGGCGTTACTGATGTAAGTAACCAGTATTTGGCTAGTGCTCTACTTGCGATTTATCTTATTAAAGAGCTTTTGTGCTTTTCTCGGGAGGACCTTTAGGGGGTGAGACAGAAGAAATAGCCAGGCCAAATGATCTCTAAAATTCTACAAAGGGACCACAACTGGGCTAGAGTTGACATACGCAAATAAAGCCAAGCTGGTCAAGGTGAATTAATTTACCTAATCCAGTGTTCAATCTGGAAAACAGGACTTAAGCCAGAACGTTGGTGTATGTGTTAATAAGTGACATTGGTCTATAGTTACCAATGCTAGTGGGGCCCCTAACCTGTATGGTGATATATTAGCTAGAGTCATTTATGGTGTCAGGGGCTTTTCCTTTACGGCTTCCCAATAAAGGGTGTTTAAGTGAGGAACTAGGTATTCGCTAAATACTTTAGAGTAACTACAACTGAACCCATCTGAGCTTTTTTTCCTTCGATATTCTGTGTCCCCAAGGACTCTAGCAAAGAAGCCCACAATGGAGGGACACACAATCCAATATTTCACATAGTGCAACCATATGTCCTCAGTTGTCCACCAAATGTTCTGATGTGTGATAATATAGGGTTTGGTAAAACTCCCGGTAGGCCTTATATATGGGTTCTGGTTTATTCAATATGTTTCTGCTGTACAATTGCTGTTATTGGTTTAGGGCAAGTTCTAGTGTGGAGAGTTCTAGCCAGAAAAGTATCCATTTTATTTGAAAGATTTTTCATGAAAGAAGCACCTGGACCAATTCAACTGGTGGGCTACATTGTCTAAAAGGAAACACTTCAGTAGATGTTTAATGGCCCTTAACTGTTCAAGTGTTCTTGGAGTTTGGTTTGATTTATGCCTCAATTAGCTTTGCATACAGATTTTTGAGCATCAAAAATGGCCTGCGATTGAATTTTCTTTTTGTTTGAAGCAATTTTTTATTAATTAGACTACTTCCTTATGGGCAGTCCCCCCCACTGAACTTGAAATCTTTTGGAATGTCTGGGGTCTTTCAATAGTGATATATTCATGACCACTGAGTGGGAGACGCTAAATCTTTAAGATTACTTGGTCTGATGACAGAAGTAGGTCATGCTAGAATAGGTACTGTGGGAGGCAGAGTAGACTGTGCAATCACTTGTGTATTCGTGCTGGGCTCTCCATTAATTCAATAGGCCATGAGACTTGATAAGCCCCTGAGTATCTTATCATGGCTCATAGGTTATTGTGGTGGGACCTGTTAGACAAGTCTTCAACACTAGTTTCCACAGGTAAACCTTGTCTGCAAATCATTAGACATGTTGGTCATGTGGTTGTGGGCCGTAACTACTGCCTCCACGCTTTGCTCTAGATCTGCCGTTTTGGCTCCAAAGGCCTGTATACTGACTTTCTTAGGCTAGGTAAGCCATGTCCGTCTTTATTTGTTGGGGAATTTGAGTCATGTCCTCCAACCAGGACTCCAATTAGTCTGCTGCCGCATCTTCTTGGTCCTCCACGAGGTGCCCGGATCTCCAAAGACACCAACTTGGTATCCCAACTGCACTTGGTGGGTTGAGGACGAAAGAGACATCACAGATGCATCCTTCTTGTGGTATTTTTTCTTTGAGAACTTCATTTGGCAAAGTCTATTTTTGTGGTGTAGTTGTCAGAGCTTCAAGCTCAGCCGTCCATTCCCCTAGGTGTCCAAGCCATTAAAACTTTTTGCTTCCCTAAAAACAAAACAAACTTTGGTTGTTGACCAACAAACTCTTTCAAATACAAATATTGCAGAAGAATATACCCATGATTAAAAAATGAAATGCTCCAGTATCTCCTGAATAGTGTAAAATTAAAGGAATTTGAGACTCATAAGTAATCAACTGTATTATCATACTGTTTTTAGTTTAATAACTGCTGTCTGCTAATTTTAAAATCCTTAGCCAGCTCCTGATGTAAACATTCCTTCTTATAACTTCTGTAAAAAGTTCAACATGTACATTGCACACTTCTTCCTAAATTGTCTTACTAGTTCTTATTAACTGCTACGTGACTGCATAACTTAAGAACTCCATTCAACCTATTAAAGCCTTGAAATCAATGTGTTCATGGCACATTTTGGCACTCTTGTTGAATGAACCTTGTCTAGATACCGAAATTGTCTTCCTCAAGAATAGACAACTTTTTGCAATCAAATTATTCTGAAAAATATTTCCTAAGATGTTCTGAAAACTATAGCCAGGATATTATCACAAGTGCGGTCCACATATGTAGCCAACAACCTTGTGGTAACTGAGAGCAATCGGAAGATTGGTCCACAGCTTGAGTTTCAGAAGATACATAAACCATAGTATGAGCCGCCAGCCTTTTACCAGCTAAAAATAATGTGGAATATAGTCTATATAGCAATGCCTCCACCAAGATAGGCTAAGTTTGCTTTCCAGCAGAAATTAGAGGAACATTGTTTTAATTGTCCTATGCTTTGCCGTTGTATTTTAACAAATCATGGTATTAGCCAATATGAAAAATGATATATTTTTGTAACCTCAGTGCACTTTTTTATTTAAAAGCCATAATAACATTATCATAGAATAATAAATATAATTTAGGCATAGACAAAATTATAACTTCTACATTAATAGTGATTTAGTCATCCAAAACTAAAATTTAATTGGTCGCTTTCATCAAGAAAGCCTAACATCACATGGGTCATTAATTTCAAGAAACCTTAAGAATAGTAAAAAAACTAAATATATGACACCGCAATAAATAACTGCTGGCCTACTTACTGATGCAAGCGCTATTAAATTATGGAACCGAAGAACGTCATCTAAATATATATCCTAATAAACGTAATTTATTATGTAACTATCAGTGCCATTGAAGGAACAGCCTTATTCACACTGTATTCCCGAGAATATGTCCTGACAGTAATATTGTCCTGTATCCCTTAACACATACCAGCGCACCATCATTTGGTTCCACTGTGAAGAAAAATACATATATTTCCCCAGATTTAGGGTCGAGGAGAATCACTGAGGCAACTTTAAGGTGACGGTGGGAAATCATTGATTCACTACCCCTCTGCCTCATCTTGAACCTATGTGATATTATAGCAATATTATAGTCGCTGGCAAGGATTGAAGGGAACAAATCGAGTGTGAATCCTGCCAATGGTCACGAGAAATGAATTCCCTGACTATGGTAAGAGAAGCCTATCTTAGACTTTGAGTTTGGCTCATAAGTTATAACTGCCATAGATCCAATTATGCTATTTATGGGGACTAACCCAAAACTCACTAAAAACAATGCCTTCCCTCTGGCCCTTGGCCACGCCCATGCACAGGGCCAGCTTGAGGCCCCCACCTCTGTTTCTGTAAGTGGTGTGTGTTGATTGAGTGTTATGTGTGTGAGAGTGTGTGTAGTGCCTGAGTGTGGTGCATGGAGGAAGCTGGGAGCTATACAGGGGGGCTGAGTGTAATTGTATCACATGTGCTTAAATGGGAATACACCATTTCAGTCAGGCTATGACCAGACAGAATTTGTTTTAGAAACCTCAACTTCCTTGAGCTTTGGAATGGATGCCGATCCTTAGCATGACTTTCAATTAATACCTGAATAAAATTCACATGAACATGTGGAAATATTGGAAAAATTCCCTTTTACGGCAGCAGTCTCTTGTGTTTCTGACATGTTTAGAGAGCTATATGATTCTACCTCAACCAGTTGAATATATCTCCTTCTCCCCTATCGGAATAATTAGGAAAGGTCACTAATAAAGAGTTCCATATTGTAACTTTACAAGATGGTTTATATCAGTAGGAATTACCGCAACATTATCCAGCGCAACTCATGCACATAGGCAATTAAAATCATAGGTATTCATCTCAGAGTCAGTATAAATAAAGGAAGCCTTTTTTTACTGCCTGAAAGGCCCTTCCATTGTGATTTTATGGTATATAAAGTTTAATGGAACGACGTTTAAGAGGTTTAGGATACATATTTGCATTTAACAAGGTCCAGCAGCCTCAACCTATCGCAGTTGTGGTCTCTCCAAGTGTTACAGAACGTGATATATGCTCTGATTAAGGTAACATGGATTATACAATGCCTAACATTCAGAGCTTAGCAATTACCTAGGGTTCCCAATTAGTTCACAGATTAACGTGTGTATTCTCTAATGTGAGAATTGTCAGGAATTTAAAGTGAATTCAAAGTGAATTTAAAATTCATGCCAAAGTAGTCAAAATACAAGCATGGTTGACTTGGAGAATTCTTAAATTTCAGCTATTTATTCCTTAAAATAGTCTAATACAAAGTTTGCATTAAAGGACCACTATAGGCACCAGACCACTTCAGCTTAATGAAGTGGTCTGGGTGCCAGGTCCATCTAGGATAAACCCTGCCTGCTGTAAACATAGCAGTTTCAGAGAAACTGCTATGTTTACATATGGGTTAATCCAGCCTCTAGTGGCTGTCTCATTGACAGCCGCTAGAGGCGCTTCCGCACTTCTCACTGTGATTTTCACAGCGAGAAGATGCCAGTGTCCATAGGAAAGCATTGAGAATGCTTTCCTATGGACTGACTGAATGCGCGCGGCTCTTGCCGCACATGCGCATTCAGCCTAAGAGGGAGGAGAGTCCCCCCTCCCCAAAGGTAAGTGTTTAACCCCTTCCTCCAACTTCAGCCTGGCGGGAGGGGTCCATGAGTGTGGGGGCACCCTCAGGGCACCATAGTGCCAGGAAAACGAGTTTGTTTTCCTGGCACTATAGTGGTCCTTTAACCCCAGATGCCAGAGTTACCAATTTTGTTGCGGTGTCTCATCTACTTCTAGGAAAAAAGCAAGCCTTTGGGTAGTTTGGGTTCACAACTTCTAAATCAAACCAGCTCTTCTTCTCTTCTTCTCTTCTTAAATAACATAGAAACATAAAAACATAGAATGTGATGGCAGATAAGAGTCATTCGGCCCATGTAGTCTGCCCAATTTTCTCGTACTTGCATTAGTCTCTTATACCTAGGATAGCCTTATGCGTATCCCACACGTGCTTAAAATCCTTCACTATGTTAACCTCTACCACTTCAGCTGGAAGGCTATGCCATGCATCCACTACCCTCTCAGCAAAATAATACTTCCTGATATTATTTTAAACCTTTGCCCCTCTAATTTAAGACGATGTCCTCTTGTTGTGGTAGTTTTCTTCTTTTAAATATACTCTCCTCCTTTACTGTGTTTATTCCCTTTATGTATTTAAATGTTTCTATCATATCCCCCCTGTCTTGTTTTTCCTCCATGCTAAGTATATCTACTGTAAAAGTCTTGAAAGTTACTTGATGCAGCAAAATCAAAGCTAACAGTTGTGTTGTCTCCTGTTGTCATTATTTACTTTCTTGAATACAGTGAGGGGGGAAAGTATTTGATCCCCTGGTGATTTTGAACATTTGTCCACTCACAAAGAACTGATCAGTCTATAATTTTAATGGTAGGTGTTTTTTTTTTTTTTTTAATTCTTTATTTTTTCTTGTGCATATGAATATACATGACATATAATCCTGCAGAGCCACAACAGCTTTAACAGGCGCATTAAGAGTATTGGTTAATGTGGCTTACGGTAGACCGCACAATTTATTATTTTAGAACATAGAACAGGCTAAACAGGCTGCGTATAGAATATGATTACTGACTATTTAGTTACAACGTATGAAAACAGTGTGATTAGTCTCGAGGAGTTGTACATCATGTCACATATTCTGCACTGTTTATGTTAGTATACATGCGTGTCTAGAGGACCTGCCTGAACGAGACAGACTATGCAACTCATGAGACATATGAAAATATGAAAAGAAAACCTCAGGCATACTCATAGATTATCATCATAGATTATCAGTAAGATTTCAGTTAGTTGTGATGAACGATTAGTTGTTACAAAAGATTATTTTGCCCCTGAGACCTCCCCAACCATACATCCAACCAGGTAAGCAAAGGAACCCTGCCCCCCATGCTGATCTAAGGATAATGAGGGAAGACATGCGTTAATTACAGAGAGCAGATATCAATAGTCCCGAGGAATGGGCCCAAGGTAAAGGTTAAGACTCTGCATGATATTAAGTGTTACAGCGTGGTGGTGGCAGATGACCCAGGAATCTCAGGAACCTTCCGTTAGTGTCCTCCTCCAGCTGTAGGCTGCTTTGCACATGCAGGCTGCTTTGCCCATGTATTCCGCCTGCAAGATGGAGAGCTCATGTGAACTGTTGCCCCCTTGTGGACAGGCTGTCATCGTTTGCCGTGGCCCTGTTGTGAAGGGATATCATGCTGGAGTCCTTCTGAGGAGTGTCCCCTCTTGCCGGACCGGCCCGAAGGTAAGTCCTTTGATGAGGGGCGGTGTGGGCTATCTCTGAGCTTCGTTCACCGATTTTGGTGAGTATCGGGTGGGCACTGCTCAGAGCCTATGTGATCCAGCCTCTCCAGCCACGATGTTGGGTTCCACCTGGGCTCTGTGGGGAGTTTGGCCAGCCAGGAGGGAGAGTCTACATGCCTCTGGGTTTGTTGATTTTGCCGCCATTTTGCACGCGGCTCCGGGTTCTATCCATATTGGTGTGGTGATAGGTCCCTGCCGCAGGTTCACCGCTGCCGCAGGGGTCTCGGGGCATGGACCGGGATAACCCCCACCGGCCTGAGAGGGGGGACGACGGGGCCTGCTCCACGAACTTGTGAGGGTCTGGCATGACACAGTTGGGCGGGATAGCGGGGCGGCGGACGTCCACCCCGCTGACCGCCTAAGCAGGCCTCATCCTATGCGGACGACATGAGTCTCTCTGAGGGACTAAAACACGGTATGCAAGCCTCTCCTCAGGTCCAGTGCCCCTTCGTGTAACGGACCACATTCTCTGGTCATCAGAAGAGTACCAGGTCAGTTTTAACTTGCTTAAATTTCGCCTGATTGCAGGAGCTGTTGTTTCACGCGGCTGGTCTGCATGGCGGTCAGGTAGGTGTATTTTAACAGTGAGAGACAGAATAACAGAAAAAGAAATCCAGAAAAACGCATGTTTAACATTTTATAAATTGATTTGCATGTCAATGAGTGAAATAAGTATTTGATCCCCTATCAATCAGCAAGATTTGTGGCTCCCAGGTGTATCATACAAGTAACAAGCTGAGATTAGGAGCACTCTCTTAAAGGGAGTGCTCCTAATCTCTGCTCGTTACCTGTATAAAAGACACCTGTCCACCTCTCCACCATGGCCAAGACCAAAGAGCTGTCCAAGGATGTCAGGGACAAGATTGTAGACCTACACAAGACTGTAATGGGCTACAAGACCATCGCCAAGCAGCTTGGTGAGAAGGTGACAACAGTTGGTGTGATTATTTGCAAATGGAAGAATCACAAAATAACTGTCAGTCTCCCTCGGTCTGGTGCTCCATGCAAGATCTCACCATGTAGAGTTTCAATAATCATGAGAACGGTGAGGAATCAGCCCAGGACTACACTGGAGGATCTGTTTAATGATCTCAAGGCAGCTGGGACCATAGTCACCAAGAAAACAATTGGTAACACACTATGCCCGTGAAGGACTGAAATCCTGCAGTGCCCGCAAGGACCCCCTGCTCAAGTAAGCACATGTACAGGCCCGTTTGAAGTTTGCCAATGCACATCTGAATGATTCAGAGGAGAACTGGGTAAAAGTGTTGTGGTCAGATGACACCAAAATCGAGCTCTTTGGCATCAACTCAACTCACAGTGTTTGGAGGAGGAGGAATGCTGCCTATGACCCCAAGAACACCATCCCCACCGTCAAACATGGAGGTGGAAACATTACCCTTTGCGTGTGTTTTTCTGCTAAGGGGACAGGACAACTGCACCTCATCAAAGGGACGATGGACGGGGCCATGTACCATCAAATCTGGGTGAGAACCTCCTTCCCTCAGCCAGGGCATTGAAAATTGGTTGTGGATGGGTATTCCAGCATGGCAATGACACAAAACACACAGCCAAGGCAACAAAGGAGTGGCTCAAGAAGAAGCACATTAAGGTCCTGGAGTGGTCTTGCCAGTCTCAGACCTTAATACCATAGAAAATCTGTAGAGGGAGCTGAAGGTTCAAGTTGCCAAACGTCTGCTTTGAAACCTTAAAGGACCACTCTAGGCACCCAGACCACTTCAGCTTAATGAAGTGGTCTGGGTGCCAGGTCCTTCTAGGCAGGGCCGGTGTAAGGATTTTTGCCGCCCTAGGCAAAAAAATTTTTGCCGCCCCCCCATATGTCCAGCCCACCATGTGACATCACAATGCCCCGCCCATATGCTCTGCCATATGGGCCAACGCCAGTCTTCACAAAGTGTCATCTGAAAAGACAGTGTGTTTACATTAAAAAGCCTACAGGCACAGGCTATATACACCAGAACCACTACATTATGCTGTAGTGCTTCTGGTGACTATAGTATCCATTTAATGTGAGGTAAATTAGAGATTAGTGCCACTAATAATATATTGGATTGCCTACTTACCACCAGATAAGGACAAGAGGCTGATGATGGGCTCAGTCTGGCTCCACAGGTCTGGTGTAGAAGAGGCTCTCTGGAGACTGTTTTTAACAGTGCTCACAACAATTAACGAACAGGAAGCAGCTCCATTTTTTAGGGCCCCTTACACAGCTCAAGGTCTGGGCCCCCAGGGGGCATACGCCTACAATGCCCACCCATAAATCCACCTACATGGCCCATCCATGAGTTGGGGATGTTTTATGTGTGCAATTTGTGTAAGGGATGTAGTGTGTTTATAAGGAATGCATTGTATGTTTCTGGGTATGTGTGTGTGTAAGGGGTGCAAGGTTTGTTTCTGTGTATGTAATTGAATGCAGTGTGTGTCTGTAAGGGGTGCATTAATTATGTAAGAGAACGTAAGGGATGAATTGTGTGTTTCGGGTGTGTCTGTGTGTGAGTAGGAATGCATTGTATGTTTCTGTGTGTGTGTGGGGGGGGGATGCATTGTGTATGTGTGTAGTGTAAAAGAGAGGGTTTGTGGGGTAGGATAGGGACTGAGATGGGAACAGCTTTCTTTTTTTTTAAAAAATTGATAGTGCTCTCCCCTCAATTATTGATTTCCCCTTCCCTTCTGTCCCTCCGTGTTCTCCCCTTCTGTCACTTAGTGCTCTCCCTTGGCCCCCTGTCCCTCTGCAGGCCCCCTTGGTGGTCTTCTCACTCCCCCCTGTCCCCTTAGTGGTCCTCCCTCTCCCAAACCCCTTAGTGGTCCTCCCTCTCCCAAACCCCTTAGTAGACCTTCCCCTACTCCCCCCACCCCCTTAGTGGTAATCACCCTCCTCCCCTCTCCTTAGTAGTCCTCCCTCCTTACCCCCCTTTGGTGGTCCTTCCCCCCCTTAGTGGTCCTTATCCCCCCTCCCCTAGTGGTCCTTATCCCCCCCAACCTCCCATAGTGGTCCTTATCCCCCCACCCTCCCTCCCCTAGTGGTCCTTATCCCCCCTCCCCTAGTGGTCCTTATCCCCCCTCCCCTAGTGGTCCTTATCCCACCTCCCATAGTGGTCCTTACCCCCCCCTCCCTCCCATAGTGGTCCTTACCCCCCCTCCCTCCCATAGTGGTCCTTATCCCCCCTCCCTCCCATAGTGGTCCTTATCCCCCCCCCCTCCCTCCCATAGTGGTCCTTATCCCCCCCACCCTCCCTCCCATAGTGGTCCTTATCCCCCCTCCCTCCCATAGTGCTCCTTATCCCCCCTCCCATAGTGGTCCTTATCCCCCCCATCCCTCCCCTAGTGGTCCTTATACCCCCCATCCCTCCCCTAGTGGTCCTTATACCCCCCTCCCTTAGTGGTCCTTATACCCCCCCTCCCTTAGTGGTCCTTATACCCCCCCCTCCCCTTAGTGGTCCTTAAACCCCCCTCCCCCCTTAGTGGTCCTTATAACCCCCCTCCCCCCCTTAGTGGTCCTTAAACCCCTCCCCCCCTCCCCCCTTAGTGGTCCTTAACCCCCCCCCTTTAGTGGTCCTTAACCCCCCCCCACCCTCCCCCCCCCTTAGTGGTCCTTAAACACCCCCTCCCCCCCCCTTAGTGGTCCTTAAACCCCCCCCCCCCCATAGTGGTCCTTACCCTCCCCTCCTGCCCATGTAGCGTGGCCGGGCAGCGCGGAACGTGGGACAGGAACCTTTGTTTCCTGTACCCGGCCGCCGGCGGAATGACAGGAAATGCTCACTGAGTGAGCACTTCCTGTCATTCCGCCGGCGGCCGGGTACAGGAAACAAAGGTTCCTGTTCCGCGCCGCCCGGCCATGCTACTTGGAGAGACCGGCAGGAGGGAGCGCTCTGCGCGTCCCTCCTTCCGGTCATAAACCCGCCGCCCTCCATGCAGCAGTGCTGCGCCGCCTGGGGCTTGCTAAAGCGCTCAGGCGGCGCAGCATGAGGAGGCGCAGCGGGGACAGGGATCCGGCGCCCCCTGGTAAGTTGCGCCCTAGGCAGCTGCCTAGGTCGCCTTACAGGTGGCGCCGGCCCTGCTTCTAGGGTTAACCCATTTTTTCTCTGAAACTGCTATGTTTTTGAATGGGTTAAGCCTTCCCCTATTTCCTCTAGTGGCTGTCTCACTGACAGCCGCTAGAGGCGCTTGCGTGATTCTCACTGTGAAAATCACAGTGAGAGCACGCAAGCATCCATAGGAAAGCAATATGAATGCTTTCCTATGTGACCGGCTGAATGCGCGCGCAGCTCTTGCCGCGCGTGCGCATTCAGCCGATGGGGAGGAGAAGAGGAGGATCTGAGGAGGAGAGCTCTCCGCCCACCGCTGGAAAAAGGTAAGTTTTTACCCCTTTCCCCTTTCCAGAGCCGGGCGGGAGGGGGTCCCTGAGGGTGGGGGCACCCTCAGGGCACTCTAGTGCCAGGAAAACGAGTATGTTTTCCTGGCACTAGAGTGGTCCTTTAATGACTTAGAGAGGATCTGCAAAGAGGAGTGGGACAAAATCCCTCCTGAGATGTGTACAAACCTGGTGGCTAACTACAAAAAATGTCTGCCACCAAGTACGAAGTCGAAGGGGTCAAATACTTAATTCACTCATTGACATGCAAATCAACTTATAACTTTTTTGACATGCGTTTTCTGGATTTTTATTTTTTTATTCTGCCTCTCACTGTTAAAATACACCTACCTTTAAAATTATAGACTGATCATTTATTTGTCAGTGGGCAAACGTTGCAAATCAGCAGGGGATCAAATACTTTTTCCCCTCACTGTGCATTTCTTTGTACAATGTATATTAGTATGTATCTGTAGCAATTATGCACTAATGGACTTAAATGACTGGTGTGCTGTTAGCAATCCTATCACGCTAGAGCAAACAAAACCAACATTTTCTGCAGGTAAATCTTAAATTATCAACATTTAACTTTTTCTTGAGAACTTTTTTTTTTAATTTTTTTTATTTATTTTTGCAGTGCGGGTAGTTACAGCCAAGTGTGCTACGCCACGACAGCGTCAGCAGACAAATCATCATCATACATAGTGTTACATTTGCGTGGCATGGAAATACTTTGCACTATATATTTTTTGACAAAAAAGAACAATTTAAAGTAGATTAGACATAAGCTTTCCCTGAATAATATGATCTGATTATACATGCAGTTACGTTGATATGAGGATTCTCTGAGCATACTTGCACAAATTCTGTCTAACTTATACTTCGCTATGGGTTAAATTTGAGAATTAATTCTGAAAGCTGAACAGGCGCTAGCTAACATTTGTCTCAGATACAAGATATATAAAAAGAAATAACCTTGGTGAGACATAAAAGTAGTATGAGTAACATGAGCAAACCCAGGAGACATGCTAGGTAACTTCGTTTAAGGGTAAACACGTTTGGCTAGGTTATAAACCACTGGGGGTTAATTTGAGTCAAAGGGACTTGCAGTCATATGCTGATGGTAATAGGAGAGCTGAATCAGCGTGGTGTGAGTAGCAGTTGTTAACCTCTCACTAAATAGCTATCATGTTAGTCAAGGGTGTTCCAAAACATAGGTAAAAGCCCTGCGTTAGCCCCTTCTGGCCTGCACCTCCCTGACAGCATTAGGGACCTATGCCTACTACTACCATGAATCACAATGCGAATTAAACATAGAAAGCATCACCCGGGTATGTAAGCATTGTTCTTGTAGTAGCAACTTCAGCTTGTGCCTCGTGTTGAAAGGTCCCAGTTGTTTCCTCAGTGGAGTAAAAGTTTATGTGAGAGTCTTAGGCCGTGGGCCTCTGGGTGCACCTGTCGGGATTGCGTTGCTCGATCCCCATTTTGGTGGCTTAGTCCGTTGGGCCCAGTGCTGGCCCCCAAAAGCAATGTGGCTCTTAAGAAATCCTATGCCCATTCGGGCTTTAGCTTTGTGCTGGTGTGTAGGGCGTTGTGTTGTCGCTTGGGAAGGGCGCCCGGTTAAGATGTTGTGTGGCATGATAGCGTAGCTCACCCAGGGGCCGTCTGTTGTGGACAGAGGGTCCAGGAATTCTTCCAGATCCACTCTTTCTCTGCCTGTGTTAAGAGATTTCTTCGTCCCCTGAGCTGGCTGGTCACTCCCCTCTTCGATCGGCTCCGTCTTGTTGGCAGGTCGCGCACATGGCGTGCGCTCGGCGGCCATCTTGAGGGGTGTCGCTCAGTCTGTATTCCACTGTAGGGTGGCTATGCCAGGCCAAGGTAGGCTGCATTAGTGGCTCCCCATGTAGACCGGGGTAACCCCCCTGTCCAGGGGGGGGGGGAGGAGGCCCGACGCCGGCCGGAGACCCGGGAGAGCGGCCGTCTCGTCCCGGCTCAAGCTCCTGCACACTCCGGGCTATTGTCGGATCACCGTTGGTGCCAGTTGCGGTCTTGGTGGGTATATCCGCGTGCCCCTGTCACTAGGGATCAGGTTGGTCACCTGTGTGGGTTGCTGGTTAGGTTTTGGTCCCCAGTTAATGCCGATTTTTTGGTACTGGAGCGGGAGCTCAGACAGAGCATGTCTGATCCCGCCGGTGGTCAGGCCCCGCCCCCCTTTATTGAGAACTTTTAACAGGGGTTCATCAGAAATAGTTTGTTGTTTTAAACTGCAATAAAGTTTGAAATTACAAACAAACCAAAAAATTACCAAAATTTACAGATTCAAGAAATAAAAGTTGTAATTTAAAAAAAAAAAAAAGAGGAAAAAAAAAAAAAAAAGATCAGACATTGTATCGGACAATGTGAACGGTGTGAAAATTGTGTGATATCACAAGGTAACAAAGATTTTATATCTTCCACATTACACGATCTCTGTTGTTCTTGAAAAAGGATTGTATAGACTGTGCTTCAAGTTACATTTTTTGTGTTTCCTGGATTTTAAATACATTTTAGAATCACTTTTTTTTTTTTTTTAAGAACTATATTTGGTCCTTTCTTCACATAAAAGAGAATGGAGATTTAACTGTAGGAGGGCCACGCCACCCCGGGAGTGTAAGCCTGGTGAGAGAGTGCAACTGCGATAATATGCACACACATGGATAGATCACTCTAAACCTTGTATTTTAAAGTGATTGAAACATGCTTAATAGCCTTTAAAAGCAAGTTGGAGGCATCGACTTGTTGCTTTGATCATTTGCGTCATCTATAGTCATGAATATTTATGCTTTTTGTCCATTACTATCGCTGTGTGGTTGAATTTACTTTAAATATCATGAAAGCTCCACAGTAAAAAAAAGTTCCACGTTCATTTACAGCAGCAGTGAGTTTGAGACAATTTTAAATATTTCACGGTTTATTTCAACAATGAGCTGTATTGAGTTGACAAATGATTTGCAAAATGTAAGCCAAAATAATCAGGGTTTTTACATACGTCTAGAATACTACTCGTAACACATTCTTGGTTGTATCCATTTTCTGCTTTTTTTTGTAAGCATTTTTTAATTTATACATCAGTTCATTTGGAGATGTATTTTTTTCCCAAATCAGCTGTTTTAACCTAAATTTTGCAAATCAGTATTAAACTCACCACAGCTCACTGTTTATCGAATAGCCTCCAGGCATAATTGAACCCTTTCCCTCCTTCTCCAAATTACAGTAATGCAGGCAGTGCTCTTCCTATGATGAAAATCTTTTATTAACTTCATTATGATAGAATAACCCTAGGGGAAGAAAAGGCAAACCTCCCAGTTTAACTGGAGTGTGTGATTTATTAGACAGATATTTAAGTAATATATAACTTCGCTATTTTTCCATGCATGACCTCGTCACCCTTTGAATAACTACCGAATAGCAAACGTATTATGGTCAAGGACATCGATTTTCAAAGAAGTGTCTTACAAATTAAGGCTAAAATTGTTCAGTTGGAGCAAATCATCAAATTGACTAAGTTGTAGAATTTCCCAATGTGGCTTTGTCTCCCTGTGTTTATCACTAACTGTATCTGTATGTGTATGCCTGTGAAATCATAATGTTGCTACGTGGCAAAAAAAAACAAAACAGGGCTTTCACTCCAAGGGTAAATTTTATGGCCACTACTGCATATATTGACTTAAGTTCCTCAGAAAATCAGCCCCATACTATGCCCTATGCCCCACCTTAAACCATGACATGTTCTATAAAATGCAGTTTGACACTAAAAATCTGACTGAATTCATAGAAATAGATTACGCCAGCAGATCCCAAACTGTGTTGTTCTTAAACAGTTTGACTACTTACCCTGGGAGGGCACCACGGCACTCCTGGCTCCATAACCACTACAGAGTGATGTAGTGGTTATTGTGCCTGGATTGTTTCATTAAATACACTACCAGTGCCCCTCCTGAGATTAGGTTCTGGGTCCGACCCTGACTGGGAAACATTTCTGCTGAACAGGGGCCCAGTATATGCCGCACCGCTGTACATATATATTACCTAGAAACTGTTGACTTGGGGCGCCTTGGAAAACTATTGAAATATTAAGGGTACCTTGAACCTAAAAAGTTTGGGAACCACTGGGTTAACCTATATTTATAAACTTCACATCTGCTGTATTAAACCCAAGGCGTGCTGTATTAACTCTTCACCCACTTCATTAAAACCCTGCAACCAAGCCAGGGACGTTTTAGCCGCGAGGCAAACAAGGCATTTGCCTTGGGCGGCATTTTCCAGGGGGCCGCCCCCAAAAGCCCAGGGCAAATGTCGTGTTAGCCTTGCGGCTAGCTGACAAGCCAGGCGGGCGATCGGACGGCGCTGTCGAGGGAGCACCTTCCCCTGATTGCTCTGCTCAGCTCCCTCGCGCGCCGCAGAGTGATGCTGCGGCGCGTGAGGGAGCTGAGCAGAGCGCTCAGGGGAAAGTGCTCCCTCGCCAGCGCCGCCCGACCGACCGCCCAGCAGCCCCACTAGACCCCAGGGAGAGGGAGAACCCCCTCCCCCCCCCCTGCATTCCCAATCACATACTACGCATATATTTCCAGATCAAAAAATATATATATAAATAATTCTGGTGATACTCTTTTGAAATATAGGGTAATGCTTGATTAATCTTCTAATTGAGGAATGCAGTTTTGGATTGGCATGGTAAAGAAATGAAAAAGGCCACCATATAGAATAATAATTAGCAACTTAAAAATTAAAAGGCATACAAGTCAATATGTCTCTTTATCCTACATGTTAAATTAATAGGAGCTTATTCCATTTTATGGTACAAGGTTTTATTTGATGCTATTTCACAAAGGTGTTCTGAGCTTTTTATATTGGTTTGTACAAAACCCAGTGCGTGAATGAATGCTTCTTTGGTTCAAATCACATGCGCAAATTCACAACGTTAAATCCGAGCAAATCATTTACTTTAACAGTGAATACTAATTTTCATGATGTTGCTACACACTTCACTAAGTCATAATGTGCTCATCATCACCTTACCATAACATTGCTTTATTCTGCAGAGCTAGCAGCATGTATCAGTAATGCTGTTTTCAAAACTCTTATATTGTTCATGAGATATTGAATAAACCCTTTTTAACCTATCCACTCATCCTGAATTAATAATGTTTTTCAGAGTTTTTTTTTTTTTGTCTATTAATATAATAACAGTGTTTGCAAAGTAGAAGAATTTGTTTGTAAGGTCATGCTTTCTGCAATGAAAAGAACTAGTATGAGCATATTGAAAATGTTTTTAATGATATAAATAATAAATCATCTGTTTTGAAAAGATGGTTAAAGGGACACACCATTGCCCAAATACAAAATAAATTAGAAAAAATACACTGTTCAGTTGATAGATATACTCCAAATGAAAATGTGCATGCATTTAGATATAACACCAATGAAAAAAATGCATATCTTAAAAGAACTTGTAAAAATTGCAGATCTCTTGTCTGAAGCCTCTGTAATCCTTCCTCTTCTAACCCCGCCCAGACTTTATGTGGCCGTCCAATCACAGACTTCCCAATGCAGCTCAATGAGAAATTTTTGCAAGGCAGGTGCTCTGAGTAATTACTGCCTCTGGAGTTCAGTGAAACTAAGCTAACCAAACAAGGAAGTAACAGGACCTTGTGTCTGCTTGAAAAGCCATGTTGGTGTAACCACGCTAATTTATAAAAGTGTCAATTTCTATTAAAAATAGCACTTTTTGCAAAATGAAAAAAATAGGACACACTCTTCAGACATAACACTTTTCAGCAAGCTAAAGTACTTTAGGGGTCTGGAGTGTCTCTTTAACCCCTTAAGAACCAAACTTCTGGAATAAAAGGGAATCATGACATGTCACACATGTCATGTGTCCTTAAGGGGTTAAAAGATCCCTACAACTTATGGCAACTATAAACTACACCCTTTTCTGCCACACACAGATAACATTGAAACTGCATTCACCATTATCCCAGACTATCTTTGCTGGCCAATTTTTATGTGTACACACTTTATAACGTGGAAGTGTAATATGAAGTACTGTGCTCTACTAACGTTTCATTAATACTGTGCTATACTAACTCCACTTTATTACATACTATGCCCGATCAACTACACTCTACTACATACTGCACAGTATTGACCCCACTCCTTTATGTCTTGTGCTATACTAACGCTACTCCAATCGTTACGGTGCTATACAAACTTCACTCTATTAAATATTGTGACCTACGAACTCCACTCCATTATATTCTGTGCTGTACCAACTCAACTTTACTGAATACTGTGCCATATTAACTACACTCTACTACACACTGAATACTACTGACTCCACTCCATTAAATACTGTGCTACAACAGCTCCACTGTACTACTATTAACTCCACTCTACTACATACTACGTACTATCGACTCCACTACAATACATACTGTGCTATACCAACGCCACTGCATTATATAATGTGCTAAACTAACTCCACTTTATTGCATACTGTTCCAAATTGACTCCACTCTGCTACATACTGTGCACTATTGACTCCACTCCTTTACATATTGTGCTATACCAACTGCACTCTTTTACATACTGTGCTATACCAACTGCACTCTATTACATACTGTGCTATACCAACTGCACTCTATTACATACTGTGCTATACCAACTGCACTCTATTACATACTGTGCTATACCAACTGCACTCTATTACATACTGTGCTATACCAACTGCACTCTATTACATACTGTGCTATACCAACTCCATTCTTTTACATACTGTGCTTTACCAACTGCACTCTTTTACATACTGTGCTATACCAACTGCACTCTATTACATACTGTGCTATACCAACTGCACTCTATTACATACTGTGCTATACCAACTGCACTCTATTACATACTGTGCTATACCAACTCCATTCTTTTACATACTGTGCTTTACCAACTGCACTCTTTTACATACTGTGCTATACCAACTGCACTCTATTACATACTGTGCTATACCAACTGCACTCTATTACATACTGTGCTATACCAACTCAATTCTATTACATACTGTGCTATACCAACTGCACTCTATTACATACTGTGCTATACCAACTGCACTCTATTACATACTGTGCTATACCAACTGCACTCTATTACATACTGTGCTATACCAACTGCACTCTATTACATACTGTGCTATACCAACTGCACTCTATTACATACTGTGCCATACCAACTGCACTCTATTACATACTGGTAAATACAAATACCACTGCACTAATTGGAATTCCACTCTATAACATACTGTTCCCTACCTACTCCTCCCTAGCAGATACAGTGTGTGCAGTTTCTAACTGAAGAGATTTACACTGTTCAATGGTTTGTGTCCCCTGCTGGTGCTGAAGCTTTACGATATGCAAATGAAAAGAGTTGCTTAATTATACCTTCCGCCTGATGTCCACAAGCACAATAACCCTGTCATTATCTAATTAAAATATTTATTTTCCTTGCGTGCATTCAAAATAAGTGAGAAAGTAATCGTTCTTGTGAAATGGAGCAAGGCTGAATTTCATGTCATTAATCCAGAAACGAAGCTAACAAGCAGCGTCACTGCCCAGCCAGCACCCCAAGATTTAGGGAACCCTTTCTGGTTGTAAGGACAATATCGCCAGCATCTCACTCCTCAAGGCGAGCACTCTATAATATGCTGATTAGTATGATGGGACTACAATGTGAGTGCTAAATCCTACCTCCATAGAACTATTTTAAGAATCCCATGATAGTATTCCCGTTAAAAAACACAACTTAAAATGTGCCATTAAAAACTCAACAATAAAAAGGGCTATTCATTAATGTTACTGCAGTCTAATAGTGTGCTTTTTAATGACATTAGTTTTTTTGTGTTTTTTTTGGTGGCAGTTTAAGGACGTTGCTGTAATACGCCCTTTTTCATGGGGTCATTTTAAATACCACCTAAAAGGTAACATTGTAAATATACTATGACAGATTGTTTCATGTTAAATACAAATACCACCACATATATATACATATATATTATTTGCTATATAGAAAAGTTAGCATAAATACGTATTTTTTTTTATATTTCTTTTATTTTGATGAAAGGCCTAAGGCTTTGTCTTATTTCCTTTTAACTCTTTATTTAGAGAGGGTTAAATACATTAACCAAGGTAGTTTGCACTGAAATACTCTATAGAGGAACATAAACAGCTGCAATTAGGACCACTACCATCCATGAAGAACAAACAATCAAGTTAATGCTACAGGATGATTGTTATTGACACAATGCTCCGTTGTGGCAATACCTGTCAAATACCAGTATGTACTATCTCTAACTGCAAACCCAAGCCATTTCCATCCACCTGGTGACTAATGTTTATGCCCCAGCATGTTGTGGCCCCCATATGTTCTACAGCTACAATAACCACTGTGAATGATGAGAGTTGATGTTCACGTGGAGTTAACTATCTCCGTAGTTTAATTGGATTGACAGATCATGTAGACCAGATCACCCCGGTAGCAATATTCTTTCATAAACGATGCCCTTTATAAAAATGTGTGCAGTAACGGATGGCGATTACACAGAGAGGCAGATATATATCAAATAATGTGAATGTTACAATTTGTAATTTGCAGTGTTTAAAATACCAAGTCTGTTTGCTGTCTCACCTTGAGAATGGAAGTGCAGGGCTCCTTGTCTTAAAGAAGTAAATGAGTGGAAATGTTCAGAAAATTTGGCTATTCTTATTCTAGGTGTTTCCATGAATGCAAAACAGTTAATATAAAAATGAAATGAGTGATTTCCATGCAGTGTCTCATACCACTGCATCTGAAACGCGGGACACAAACCCATGGCTGTGTTAAAGCTACAAGAGATGTAATTATGTAAAATATCTGGTACAGCTTTATATGAGCTATAAAACTTAATTCCGTGCCACCACTGTCAAAAAATAAAACCGGAAGGGACGATAACACACAATTCTGGTATGTATCAGAAAACACCCCTCCCACTATTTTGAGTTCTTTTTGTGTGTGGAAGATTATCCACATGGTAAACTATATCATGGTGGACCTGGGAATATAAAGGGGGGGTCTCCAAAAATCAATTCTTAAAAAACGATAGCCTTTATACTAAAATTGAGTTAAAAATTCAAATTGTGGGAAATTCAAAATGATGAAAAACAAGACACAAAACACCATCGCTCATGGGGGTGTTTCAGTGGTCATGCTTTCATGTCATTCTGACCTGCATGGGTAAAAATACATAAAATATTAAAGAAAGTATGGCTCAAAGCCTAATGCAAATCACAGTCATGCTCTGGATACCTCCAGAACTCCATCTACCGCATTGCTCTTACATCCATAATGCTTGCAAAGCATCAGGGGAGATGTAGTCCACAATATCTGGAGTACCAGAGATTGCCTACCCTTCATTTATAGGTATTCAAAACATTTTAGTTTTCAGTGGTTAGTGTTATCTAACAATACCAAATGAAAAATAGTGTCAGGCAAATTTTAGAAAACGGGGTGTGGTACCAGCTACCCTGTCCTCATCTTCTGCTCTTACTATTGGCTCTACCAGCTATCCTGTTGCCAAACAGTATGATGAATAACATGCCTCCATTTTACAGCTCCTGACATCCATTCAAAGGTTAATGTACCTTCACTATCCCTTATATCAGTGGTTCCCAACCCAGTACTCAACATACACCAACAATAATTTTCCTATTCTGTCACAGTGGCGATACTGACATAACCTCGACCCATTGTGTGTCTTAAGACCTTGGTTGGGAACCACTCCCTTACATCACTGAATCCTACTAACCCTATCATCCATAGCCAGGGCACACAGTACCAAAGCAAAATCCACAGCCATAGATGAGCAGACTCACTTGTATTAGCAAAACCCACAGTATATGACTGGGATCATGTAAAATAAGAATGTATTAACCCCTTCAGTAAGAGAAATTGAAGCTGTGCCAATCAGGTTTACCGCAGCGCAATTACATCACCAGATAACCGGTTTGTTTGTTACAGCTGTTTCATTACGTAGGTGATTTTCAAGGGATCTTATTTATTTAGATGTTTGAATTTTTTAACAGCTTAGTATTCCCAAAGCAGTGATGTTTTATTCTTAATTTCCCTGGTTTGCTCTGTTCTTTCCTCAGGTAACCTGAGCCCTGATAGCAGAAATAAGGGATTTCCTTTATTTTTACTCTTTCACGCAATTCCTACATTGCTCCAGTATTTTCAGAAGGGGTTAATGTGAGGTCACCTACTCGTCCTATCATACACGTTCAGGCTGCCCAGATGGGTATACAGTATGTCTATAACCTCCGTCTCCTCTTCCCTTTCCACTCCCCCTCCTCTCCACTAAGTCTCGGCGGGACACAATAGGATGCACTCGTGCTGATGAGGTCACCCGGGTCACAAAGCGAATTTATCCTCCTGTTGCATTATTAGCATTTCAATTTATTTACACATTCTGCTGCGGCTCCAAACTACCCATCCAGCATTTCGTTACGGGAGCCCATCCTGTTAGCAGCAGGGGGAGTGATGCAGCAAGAGAGTAATAATAAATAAATAAATAAAATTCTAATAGGAAACAAACCAGCCAACTGAAACCAGCAATCGGGCAGAGGATTTTATTTTATGTTAACCTGAGAGTAATGACCAGGTAGAGAGAATGAAGAGCATCCTGCGGGGTTGGGTGATGGAAATTACTTTGTATGTTGTTTTTTTTTGTTGTTGTTGTTTTTTTTTATAATGATCTCCAGGCAGGGTTAATGGCAGCATTCGTCCCAAGAGCTTGTCACTTAATATTGTGTCGGAAATGTTGGAATGCTTAGCTTAAAGGGAAACTGCTACTTCCCAGGAGTTTTGATGTTATGTTTACGTATCCCTATATTTAACAAATGTGTATTTGTGAGTCGTGAAAGATAAAAAATAAATGTAGAAATTGCACCTCTTTTACATCTGGACGCCTCCATCTTCCCTCCCTGTCAGTCATTGTTACAAATGTTGTCCTTTTTTTACCTCACAGTCAGCATAGAGAGAGCATGCAAACAAGAGGAGAAATTCATTAGCAATGATTGCCTGGCTTTGCCTTCTCTGAACTGGATTACGATGTAATTTGCTAAATATTTAATAAATATTTAAAATTAAATGGAGCATATCATGCAAAAAAAAAAAAAAAAAAGGTTAACGCTAGGTATGAGTGATTTCCATGTTTTATTCAACATTGTAACTTCCAGAAAATTGACAGTTTGCCTTAAAACAACAGTATTGCATACTATATATGGGGCCATAATTATAAACCAAGAAGGCACAAAATGGAATTCGTATCTTGGAATCTGTTCGATTTTACGGTTTACTCTGCATTTTGTAAAACAGTGGATAACGGAATGAAATGAGACAGTGGTGTTCATTCACTAAACAGAGAATTGATGAGGGAATTGTAAATTTTAGACCAGAATAACTGAACTGGAAACATTCGCCATCTCATTTACTTTTCCGTTTTGTCATTTGTTCTGACATTTGTTATCCCTTCGACGATTTTCCTAAATTTCCAGTTTAGTGAATAAATTCCAGTGAGCTTATCTAAGTGGGGAAATTTTATTTAGACAATATGGTGCATGAATGTTTACTTGTGATGCTTGTAAGACGTGTACCTATATTTTGTCCATTTACTAATTAAGGTGTCTGTGAAGAATGCCTGTGCTTTGTTTTTCAACTCAGTTGCTTGCTGAACAAAGTGGTCTGTACACAAGGAATTATTCAAGAAATCCTGACATATCTTCAGAGTATGAATAATAGTAAACCCCAGGAACTCTAAACTTCAGTCTCAGACACACAAGATTTAAAGCAGTCACACATTGTTAGGTGTTAAACAGAGACATAGTTAAAGGGTTACTCCACTAATCATAACCACTACAGCCTGCTGTAGTGGTTATGAAGCCAAGGCTATCCTGTCCTAGATCCTTGGTAATGGGCAAAACCATTTAGCAATAATTTGCTCCCTTACTTGTGTCCCCATCAGTTGTCGAGACTTCTTGGAGTAACCCTTAAAAATGTCTGAAACTTTACTGTCTAGAGCCAATTTTTTTTGTATATGCCATGGTTATAACAACAATCATCACAGAAACATGTAGTGACATGGCACGACTGAAGATTGCACAGTTTTTTTGTTTAAGTAGGTAAGAGCATCCGAATATGCTAACATGTGTGGCTGTTGGATGAAGTATAAGACAGGTGTAGGAAGGCCTATCGATTGTGTCTGAGTAGAAAATTACAACTATGCTCATAGACAAGCTCTGCCCACTGAGCTTGTGGATTATAGGTAGGTGCAAAAGCAAAGAAACATGCTAGAATGTTATGCAGTGAGATGAGATGAAAAGTAATCTGGATCGACAGGTAAACTTCCAAGCAGAGTGTCAGGCAGGAATCCACCCTGAAAATTTTTAGCAAGGATAATGCTACTTTCCTAGCCCTAATAAAGTGATATCACCTCTGTGAACCAGAAGGCAGCCAGGACCCTTTTTCTCCCTTAACCGATACCTGATTTGTAGGACGACAGCTGGGCTCTTGACAGGCGGTGTCTTGGATGCAAGTGTACTCCTTGTGGAAGCACCAGTAGAAGTCCCACATCTAAGCAGCACAGACTTTCCCGCTGGTAAGGTCCGACATCTTGATAGGCTGTTGAGAACATAGTCCCATAGCTTTTGTGCCGGGCCAGAGAAGCTGCAACGTGGGCCTCAGCCGAAATAGTGTCTGTGATCACCGCCATCTTGGGAGCCATGCAGCGCTTCCTCACACGAGCGCTGTAGGTATTTGGCATAGCAGTGGGTAAGCTCCTGAGACCGGGATAACCCCCAGCCGGCCCAGAGGGGGGGAGGGAGTGCGATGTCTGCTTCAGTTAGCAGAAATCAGCATCCGGAAAGCGGCCGTCCCTCCAGTGCCAGGTAGGCTTGTAGGCCGAAAAAAGTAGTACGGACCAGAAAGGTTCCAAATCTGGTTTCAATTTGTTCCCCTTGGTCCCCACCATGTGGTGTGCAGGAAATTGCAGAAGAAAACGCTGACTGGCTCGAGTATATAGTGAAATTGTCCTGAGGAGCCCAGGAGCTCTTCCAACTTGCGTCTATTCAGCTAGCCAGTCAGGCTCCAACCCCTCTGGAGCCAAATTTAAAGCCTCTAGTTTTGACAGTGAATGCAGTTGGGTTATATCTGAATGCTGTTAAAAATAGTTTTTTTTTTTTTATGTGATTTAATTTTTATTTTTAATTTGATATTGACCAAGAAAATCTTGTGTGCATACTTTCCTAGCCCTAAGAGACTCTATGAATAATATATCGACAAGGCACATCCCCTAAAACCTGAAAGATCATTTTGTTCAGGCAAAACCTAGAGTTGCCTCCAAGCACCAATTAACAGGTGAAAATGATCAACTACACCCAGATGTGTGCTGCTGCTGCAGGCCACAAGCTTCACACATTATTTCAAGTTGACAAATTTAGCAGCTTCATTAAAGAATTAAAAAATATCAATGTGGAAAACTTTTTTCTTTTTTTTTTTTTTTTTACATTATAACACAATGAAAAGAATTGCCGCAAGGATGTTGCAAGTAGCAGCCACTAATATAAGTGGGGGAAAAAAACCATCTAAATACACATGAATAATAATAACATCGATCCATTTATAAAGGTTTGCCAGTTCCCTGACATTTATCAGAATTTTGAAGCTGATATACAGTAAGCAAGTAATGGAACTCACTGATGGTCATTGTAAAATACAGATGTGACTCAAGGGATATGCAGTAACAAATTTAATTTTAAAATTGCTGATTTAATCATCCTTAATTTTCTAAGCAGTGGATTTCATCCAATATGTCCCTGAATTGGTGGACAGGATAAAGGTGAAGATGCCGCATTAGACGCGATTATTGAAATGCAGCACTAAGTAGGTTAATTAAATATACAAGAGGTCAAAATGCTGTTGAATTGGCTGAAAAAGCCAATAAAACCGTGTGAATAAAATGAAGACTAAAGCCATCCACAAATAAAATAAGTTAAATGTAATACATTTCAAGAATGAGATGGTTAAATTAGTTACGGTTTAAAGGAAAAAAGGGCAGATTAACCATTTTGGTCTGTTGTATTTTTAATCAGTTTAAATAAAGTAGAACATTGAGAGCAAATTAAAGCAGGATTGTCTGGGTTGACATGGACGGCAATGTAAAACGCATTGGAAACAGATGGCATGCACCTTAGAGTTGGGAGAGATTAGTAGACTCATTGACCTCTGTTTTAATCTTTACAGACGATGTTCATTCTGGATTGGACTGGAGAATACTTAGTGCAGTCCAATTGTCTATGATATAATGTGGGAATATGCTGCAAAACACTAACACGAATATTCACTAAAGAAAGAAGTGAAAGTAGATTTAAAATTTAATGTCAAAATAGCCGAATTGGAAAAATTCTCTCTGTCACCTATGCTCTCGGTTTGGCTATTCTGGCCTTAAATTTGAAATTCACTTTGAATTCTCACTTAAGTAAATAACCATGTAAATTTGTGGCAATCAAAATATTTTTCAGGTACGTTGTAGTTTCCTAGTATGGGGCATTGCAAGAGGTAAATTAATGATGCATTGTATATCTTATATGATATTTATAGAAGAAACAAGGTTGTCAAATTGAAGATGCCGATGTTAACATACACTTATTGCCTTAAAGACAAAAGTCATATCTCAGGTTAGTGACAGGTCCTTATTCCCTCTCCCCATTGTATGCAATTAAAGTGTTTGCTGTGGTGAGTACAGCAATAGAATGAACAATACTTACCTCTGCGGGACTTCCATGTCCAACATAACATTTTAGCTTTAACTATATTTACCACAAAAAAAAATACTTCATTCCCAAATTCCTGGTATATATGATCTTTTGTATGAAATCCTTTTTTTTTTTAATAGATATATTGCTAAATGTCCCTAAGCGCGCCAATTTTGACGATTTTTTTTCTTTTTTTTTTTAAATCTAGTTCATAAAACGCATTTTTTTTTTTCTGTCAGCAAAACCTGTTCTGCATCACCTCATGTAATGAAGAAAGACAATTTGGCCAAAACACCAGGGTAAGCTGATTTTGGAGATATTCACTTTATCTCCCCTAATAGAAACCTTCCCATAAACTTATAGCAAACTAGCAGCAGGAGAAAAATTATAAATCAGTGTTACAAATGGAAATTGCATTTAGATTTACATATTACAGCAGCTAAAACTTCTTTGTTTAAATTCACTTTATTTTAAGATTATGGTGCGGCAAATCCCAAATTGCTTTAGGATATGGAGATGAGGATGTATATCCATTTTTCATTACAGTTGCAGAAGAAGTCCCCTCCCTCCCTTCTGACTCATGACACAGGGGGAGGTTAATGAGGCATTGTGGAGTTCCTTCACAAGTGCTAAACCCCTATTAAAACATAAAAGGAGGCTTGGCATCCTTCAGTATAAACTCATTAACTTTTATGGCATAATAAATTGATCACATTAAAAAATAATTCTGCTCCTGCTGGGTGCAAGTTAACCTTTTGAAACGTTCACAACAAGGCATCTTTTCCAATGAGTAGGGGTTGTCAAAAATGGCTGCCGGCAAAATCTTTCAGCATACATTGTTTTCTTAAGGCACTCAGCACTTAATGACCAGAGACAACTAAAAACAGTTGTGACACAATTTATACTGTTTTTTTATCTACACATCATTTATATATATATATGTACACTTTTATATATATAAAAGATTGTTTGGAGTATGTGTTTATTATATCATCTGAAGTTCACTGTCATGTATATCAAGATAAAGATATAGGAAATTTGAATAGAAAGGGGCACAATAGCAAAAGTAAATGAATTTAATTCGATCTGGGTCATACTCACGCACAGGAAGTAGTGAACAAAAATGAGACAGGTCATTCCAGGTTATACATGTACTAAGGTGGCATGCAATTTAGTAACCAGAAAAGTTAGAGCTGTATACACTGTGGAGATCCTCTAGTACAGAGGTCCTCAAACTCCGGCCCCCCAGATGTTGCTGAACTACAACTCCCATGATTTTCTGGCTATCTATGTAATTCAAAGAATCATGGAAGCTGTAGTTTGGCAACATCTGGGGGGCCGGAGTTTAAGGACCCCTGCTCTCGTATGTGCATAAATGCCAACATTTTGACAAATTCACACTGTCCATTCTGGTGTCTTTTCCTAGAGTCCCCAAAAGTGGCACACCAGAAAAAAAGTATATGGCGCCATGGGACTCAAGACGAAACCATCACTTAGATTCAGAATATTTAGGAAGTGGACTCCATCAATTTGTTACCAAGTTACTAATTTTCAGTTTTAATATTGAGCTCAATAATACCTGTATATTTATGTAATTTCATAAATAATGTAAAAAAAAAAAAAAAACATTTTGCCCTCAAAAGAAGTAACTTAAATACGTACTGGTTTGGTATTTGATGGTTTAAGGTTATTTTGGTTTATTTGTTTGTTTTCTGAAGTAATTATTTAGAAGGTTACATTTACTTTTAAACACTGTGAGTTAGAATATGTAAATTTATTTTTCTTTTAACTGACATTTAAAAGACATTTTTACTGTTATTATAATTCTACGTACCCTACACGGAATGCCCAGATTAATTAACAGCTCTGCAGGGCTCTATAACTTTCTAAATGACCAAGAACGCAATACCATTTGTACAAATGATTTCTATTAAAAAATTCTAGTCAACTTACACTGCTTCTTAGACTGTTAACAACATTTGTTTTTTCTGATAGAAGTGTGATGGGCATTGCTATAAAGGAAGAGGATGCAAATTAGCAATTTCATCTTGTTCGAAACCCTCAATTATGAAGATGAAACCCATGAGTGGAAATGTAGGAAGACCCTTAAAGGACCACTCTAGGCACCCAGACCACTTCAGCTTAATGAAGTGGTCTGGGTGCCAGGTCCAGCTAGGGTTAACCCATTTTTTTATAAACATAGCAGTTTCAGAGAAACTGCTATGTTTATAAATGGGTTAAGCTTTCCCCCAAAGCCTGTAGCGGCTGTCTCATTGACAGCCGCTAGAGGCGCTTGTGTGATTCTCACTGTGAAAATCACAGTGAGAGCACGCAAGCGTCCATAGGAAAGCATTGTAAACAAGTATGTTTTCCTGGCACTAGAGTGGTCCTTTAAAGGAAGATTGTCATCAGTTTTGTTTTTTTCGCACTAGTTTTAAACTGTCAATTTGTTTTTGTTTTTACAAAATCATCCAACATATATTGCATGCAGAAAAAGCACATGTCTTTCAAAAGCAAGGGAGATTTTTAAAATACTGAGCACTGAGTCTGAAAACTAATATCCCAACTAATGGTGCTGAAAATGACTGTCAGAAAGTAGACATGGATTTCAATATACGAACTTAAAAAAAAACCTTAAAGGGTGTATTATTAAGATTATATTAAGGCTAAGAAAAATTAAGACTGCTACTTTACGGTGCAAATAATGTCCATCCAGATAGAATTATAGCATCTCAGCACCCTACGGTTTTAGTTAGACTAAGCTTAAACTGACACTCTAATCAACATTTCATCTGAGTGAATTGGTTATAGTGCCTGAAGTCTCCTGGCACTGTCCCTTTATTCAGTGTTGAACCACTTTTGAGCAGTTTAACACTGAATGAATCCCACCACTGGTTTTAACCCCTACAGCAATGCGGGAAGGGGAAGGGGAGGGGGCGAGCGAGGGGGCATTCTAGGTCAGAGTTTACACACTTGCTTCTAGCCATACAAATTAATACATGAAATGGTGGCTGTGATAGGCCCATCACTCTCAGCCAATCACAGCCACCGATTGCTGCTCAGGCTAATGCTCCACATCAGCTTAGGCACCACAGAGGAAATGGACTTCTGGAGACTCATTTTAAAAATGAATTAATACTAAACAGAAGGACGGCACTATGGAACTCCAGACGATATAACCACTTCAATGAGATGAAGCAGGTACAGACTGCAGTGTCCATTTTATATGTTTATTATATTTTTATTGCCTGCCTGTTACAACAACTAGTGGAATGTCCCAGTTAGAATTGTCATAAATAAAATATTTGTTTCAAATCTAGACATTCCACGCTCTGTGTGGTTGATATGTTTTGAGGTTGACACAGCCATAGAACTCAAGTTACCATTGGCCAGCACAAATATGACGTGATTCAGCTGTTGCTGTTCCCACCATGGTATATAAGGTTGTTTTAAAGAGAGATAAATACTAAATAAAGGTGTTCAATACATTGTTATGAATTGAATGGTTCATAATCTAACTCTGTCAGATGGTGTCCAACACTTTTGTAATAATGACCATGACTATAATCGTAATTCCCAATTCCCTCTTTCTACAATTCTTTCTACAGTTTCATATCTCTTTCTTCACATTACGACTTTTTCTAACACATGCATTAAACAAGGTATCAGTGAGCAGTCAATTATTACACTGTATAGCAAAATTGCTATAAATATATATAAAGAGCGTTTGATTGTTACTTCCAAAATTAACAGATATGGCCATAAGGCTTAAACTGTGCTTAAGTTATCATTTGTAAACAATATATAATACATATATAATGCACCTTTGGAAATCTCATTGACATTAAAGGGGCAATATAGGCATCATAGTTTGACTAATAAAAGTGGTTAAAGTGGTTGTGGTGCTTGGAGTCTCTATGTGCCAGGTTCTGCATCACTCTTAAATAGTTTATTCACCAATTAGTAGAGATGCTCGGTCCTTGGCAACTTATCGCCCAGCCCCTAATGACGAAATGGTAGAGGAGGTAAATGGTAGTGTAGCTATGCTCAACTTCATGCCATAAAAGGGGTAGCAGGCAGTGACTGGCTGAGAGAATTCAACCAATCACTGTCATAATCCTAGATATGAATTGATATGTTGCGAGGTGGAGTAAATGCTACATGGTAATTAAAGACTGGGTATAGGGACACTTTAGACACCTAGACCACTTCAGCTAATTGAAGTGGTCTGGGTGCAATGTCCACCTTAGTCTTGCAATGTAAAACATTGCAGTTTTAGAGAAACGGCAGTACTAAAACTGCTTCTAGTGTCTGTCTACCAGCAATTAAGCAGTTAAGTTTTTTTTTATTTTATTTCTTTTTAACCCATAATGTGCCGGAGAGGGGGCTGTGATGGGGGGACCAGAATACAAATAGAACTTTGTATTCCTAGCACTATAGATTCACTTTGAGGTTGCCCGGGCTTACGTATCTCCGCTAAACAATGAGTAAACCATTCAGGAGTGATGCAGAACCGGGCACCAATGTGTTGCAGGCACCATCACCACTTCAGTCTGTTGAAGTGATTATGGTGCCCACAGTGGTCCTTTAAATATATTACTCTGTATTGTTTGAGTCTGAACATTCTAAAAGTCCCCAGGCAAATAGGTACATCAGGTGCAACAGGAACTCTTTCCCAAATGTTAACATACTGTGTGCAATTTTCTGAATAAAAAAAAAAAAAAAAAAATGACTGCTCCACTTTTCATAGTAGCTTTATGGGGCCTGGTATTAACCTAATCCATTAAATAGGATGTGAAGTGCAACATGATTTCAGAATACTAGTACAGATGATGGATGGCCCATGTTTGGCACCTTAAAGTGGAGATAATGCAAAACCAACTTGTCAGGAAATACATTTTAATATTCACTCTACTGCTAGATGAAATGGAGACTGCCGTTCACCTTGTGGGTGGGGAAATGATCCCTCATAAGGATGTACTGATAGTTTATTACATGGTGTTATACATCGTCTTTAAAGGCAAGTGTTAGTTGGGATTTTAAAGACAACCTCAATATAGCTGAGCACAATAATTTTAAGATAAAAGAGGCACTAATTGACTCACCTGTGTTCAGACATGAACATAAAATCTAGTTATGTTATCACTTCCTGAGGATTTAATAGGACACTATAGCTTGGATATGATTTGTTCATTTTTTAATGCATTATGCAGAGAATGCATGAAAAATATACAACAACAATAAATTACAAATAACGAAAAAAATAAAAAAAAATTCAGCAAAACCCCAGTCATTAGCAATAAACTTTTCTAAAACCAATAAATGACCTTGCCATTGTAGTGTAGTGGTAATAGTGCCAGGAATGCCCTTGCTCCCCATTTTTGAATGTATCTACTTCATACCTTGGGCCCCTCAGGCACTGATACCATGGCTGTTCTCTGCATCAGCTCCCCGTCAATTGATTGCTATAACCCAAGGAGCTAAGCCCTCAGGGAGGCTATCGGACATTTCTGCTGACAAACCTCTGTGTCTCCAGTCATAATAGTGGAGAGCAGGAGGTGGGTTGGCAAGGTCACTCTTGGCACCATACCCGTTACTGTAGGTGTTATGATGCCTGGAGTGTTCCTTCAATGTAGTGGTTTTGGTGTCTAGACCATTCTCACTGCTCGATTCTCTGCCATTTAAGAGATATATCAAATTATTTAGCAGCCTTAACCACACCTCCCCTGGCTGTGACTTCCAACTCCTTCCTACAAATGTTCAGAAATCAAGCTAAATTTTGTTTTAAGCTCCTCTCAGTACAGCAGTTTATTTAATTAAAATGTACAATCTCCTGAACTCTTTTTTTCCTGCTAGAGTCTGCAGCAGCTTCCTGTATGTAATTAAAGTTCAATCAACAGAGCAGGAGAATGTTTATAGTAAACACACTGTGCTGTAAAGATTAAACCCTTTTTTTCATGCAGTCTGTGTGAGTCTCAGCTAGAGGAGGTGTGGCTAGGCATAAACACAATGATTTAACTCTTAAATGGCAGAGACTTAAACAATGAAACAGCAAGGGCATGATCTATACACCAAAATGGCTTAATCGAGCTCAAGTTGTTTTGGTGCTTGCTTAGAGTGTCCCTTTTATTTATTTCTTCCTTACTGCTACATATGCATTCTCCATACTGCAGGGCAGTGCTTTTCCAGCTAATCACTATTTATGTATGGCTGCTGAAATGTTTGATTAGCTCTGAAAAAAATATTATTTTCAAAACATTATGGGGTCGCAGAAACAGTATAAATCATAGCAATTCCCAACGGTATATATTCAGCCTCTCTCTCTCTCTCTCTTTCTCTGTGGTATATGTATTTCTGTGTATCACCTTTCTCATTACCGTTCACCTCCTCACGACATCGCCAATATGCGTGTCTTGTCTCGCTGATTACCTATTGTTCTCAATACAACATCTTTGTTCAATCTTCATTAAACTCCACAAAAGAAAGATACATTTTTTTTTCTTTTTGTCGGCCATTTAAAAGCCGACATTTCTCATCATATATTTCCTTTTTTTTTTTTTAAAGTTCATTTTATACACACTGCTGTCAGTTCAGTCACCCTATTCATTACACACTTCCTTTCACCACCAGAGATAAGGTACAAGATTTTTCATCTTGCTTCTTTCAGCTGCATGAACAATACGGAACAAAAACACTCCATCTTTCAAAAATCTAAGCTTCCGCCTGTTAGTGTTCTATGCAGTTCTTTGCTATTTCATGGAGAGCCTCGTCTCATTTGTGGGCAACCAGTGAATATTTCATCCGTACGAAAACTATGCAGAATATTTGTTAGAAACACGGAAAGTCACTGTCACCTGATTTTAAGAAGCCGTGATCTGTGAGTTTTTCCAATTATTTTCTGATTCGGCACAAGTGCTTTCCATATAATTCACACTATACTCTATAAAGACAGTTATGATGATCAGTTATTGCATAACATTGTATATTCAGCCTCTCTCTCTCTCTCTCTGTGGCATATGTACCTGCGTGGATCTGATGTTTTTGATTTGCCAAAGGTTATTGTTAAAGGTACATGGAGAGCGCATACAAAGCAGGTTTCTATCAACAAGTACATTCTATGCAGCATCCCCAACTGTCAGTGTCCTCTGTTCAGTGTCTTACTTATTTGGAAATGTGGGGATTAGTTTTGATGCAGTAAAGTTCCACTAAATTGTGGAACTGGCAAAGAAATTCTAACAGTTGATCTATGAAAGTTAATTGGTAGATCGACACAAGTTGTAGTCGTAGAATTGGGCTACAGAATACAGAATGTCCTGCCACAATCCGGAAACCAGGGCATTCTAATTGTATGGTGTAGGTGTTATGAATAGATATACTGCCATGGTCACACTTACACTGCACACAGAGAAATACTGCCATGGTCACACTTACACTGCACACACAGAAACACTGCCATGGTCACACTTACACTGCACACACAGAAACACTGCCACGGTCACACTTACACTGCACACACAGAAATACTACCATGGTCACACTTACACTGCACACACAGAAACACTGCCATGGTCACACTTACACTGCACACACAGAAACACTGCCATGGTCACACTTACACTGCACGCACAGAAACACTGCCATGGTCACACTTACACTGCACACACAGAAACACTGCCATGGTCACACTTACACTGCACGCACAGAAACACTGCCATGGTCACGCTAACACTGCACACACAGAAACACTGCCATGGTCACACTTACACTGCACACACAGAAATACTGCCATGGTCACACTTACACTGCACACACAGAAACACTGCCATGGTCACACTTACACTGCACGCACAGAAACACTGCCATGGTCACGCTAACACTGCACACACAGAAACACTGCCATGGTCACACTTACACTGCACACACAGAAACACTGCCATGGTCACACTTACACTGCACACACAGAAACACTGCCATGGTCACGCTTACACTGCACACACAGAAACACTGCCATGGTCACACTTACACTGCACACACAGAAACACTGCCATGGTCACACTTACACTGCACGCACAGAAACACTGCCATGGTCACGCTAACACTGCACACACAGAAACACTGCCATGGTCACACTTACACTGCACACACAGAAATACTGCCATGGTCACACTTACACTGCACACACAGAAACACTGCCATGGTCACACTTACACTGCACGCACAGAAATACTGCCATGGTCACACTTACACTGCACGCACATAAATACTGCCATGGTCACACTTACACTGCACACACAGAAACACTGCCATGGTCACACTTACACTGCACGCACAGAAACACTGCCATGGTCACGCTAACACTGCACACACAGAAACACTGCCATGGTCACAATTACACTGCACACACAGAAACACTGCCATGGTCACACTTACACTGCACACACAGAAACACTGCCATGGTCACACTTACACTGCACGCACAGAAATACTGCCATGGTCACACTTACACTGCACGCACAGAAATACTGCCATGGTCACACTTACACTGCACACACAGAAACACTGCCATGGTCACACTTACACTGCACATAAAGAAATCCTGCCATAGTCACACCTACATTGCACACACATAAATACTCCATGGTCACACTTACACTGCACACACAGAAATCCTGCCATGGTCACACTTACACTGCACACACAGAAACACTGCCATGCTCACACTTACACTGCACACACAGAAACACTGCCATGGTCACACTTACACTGCACACACAGAAACACTGCCATGGTCACACTTACACTGCACACACAGAAACACTGCCATGCTCACACTTACACTGCACACACAGAAACACTGCCATGGTCACACTTACACTGCACACACAGAAACACTGCCATGGTCACACTTACACTGCACACACAGAAACACTGCCATGGTCACACTTACACTGCACACACAGAAACACTGCCATGGTCACACTTACACTGCACACACAGAAACACTGCCATGGTCACACTTACACTGCACACACAGAAACACTGCCATGCTCACACTTACACTGCACACACAGAAACACTGCCATGGTCACACTTACACTGCACACACAGAAACACTGCCATGGTCACACTTACACTGCACACACAGAAACACTGCCATGGTCACACTTACACTGCACGCACAGAAACACTGCCATGGTCACACTTACACTGCACGCACAGAAATACTGCCATGCTCACACTTACACTGCACACACAGAAATACTCCATGGTCACACTTACACTGCAAATAGAGAAATCCTGCCATGGTCACACTTACACTGCACACACAGAAACGCTGCCATGGTCACACTTACACTGCACACACAGAAATCCTGCCATGGTCACGCTTACACTGCACACAGAGAAATACTGCCATGGTCACACTTACACTGCACGCACAGATATACTGCCATGGTCACACTTACACTGCACACACAGACGTACTGCCATGGACACACATTGCACACACAGAAATACTGCCAATGGTAACATTTACATTGCAATTTGAAAGAAGCAGGTCCCAATATCCGAAGTCACATCCCGGCATCCACAGCTTGAAAAAGAGCAACAACAAAAAAACACATCCTTTAGCTAATACTTTTAGTTAGCGGTCAGATTGTGCAGAATGTGCTCTGCTTTTAAATGTACAATCTGTGACACTGGTGTGCCTATACAGCTTTCTGTGAAGCCATTCCAGAAGTTGATATCTGCTTGCCCTTACAAATGAACACAGAGAAGTTTCCTCTGTTCAGTGAAGGGAAAGCAATGTAATACTTTGCTCTCTCTATGAATCAATTTGTGTATTGAACTTGCTTTATACATATGAATATGATGTTAGCAGTTCTCTGATTAAATTTTGTCGGAGCCTATTTGTTCTCATCATATCACAGAAGCAAGAGGCTCAGATTATTGCAGGGGGGATGGTCCCCAAACGGTACCATTTTTGCTCGCATCTGCACGAAATGTAAGAAATATATTAGCTGTGACATGCTTTATTTAATGCAGATGATTATTTAAAAGTTTAGCATAAACACACAGGTCAAATGCATAATTACACAAAACTGAGTATACATTAAGTAAGAAGGTTCAGTATGGGTGTAGGTCCTAGGACAACCATATACACAAATACTTACACGCATGCTGTATTGGTTCTGGTGCTTGGAGTGTTCCTTTAAGGAATCTACAAAGAGTCTGCTATTCATGTTCAAATTTTATATCTAGACAAATACAGTATTTAGATACCTGTAATAACAATATAAAGAGATAAGGAGTAGCATTCTTAAGATAATTCAGATAGAATGTGTTGTCAACATGATGAGAATTAAGCAGCATTGTTATGAATACTTGTAAAGTACAAAATGGAGTCAATTTATTAAACAACACATTGTAGAAAATTGAAAAAACATAATCCAAAATGCAGGGATAAACTGCTAATTTGAAATAAACACTTTCACAAAATAAGCTTGCAATGACATGCTGTTAATCAATAAAGCTTTTCAGAGTGTCCCTTTAAGTCATTCAAATTCAACACATCCCCAATGCAGTGAATGAGTCGGAAAAAAAAAAAGCATAAATACCTTTAGAATATATCTAAAAAAAATGGATATTCCTTTTTGATCTTCTAAACAGCGACTTTCTTTTTGGATTAAAAAGTTTTTAGAGATAATGTCCAAATTAACTATTATGTATATCTTGATCTGTTTAAAAGACATGCATTCTACATTCTAACACATCTATAGACTTTGATGGAACAATATCCCTAGATTGTAAATTCACTACATTTATCCTTGTTATGATAAAAAAATAAAAAACTTTTTGGTTGCTGCAGGGGAAATCTCATTTCCTTCAGTTTCAGTGGAAGACTTTTTTCTTGTACGGTACTGATAACAAACAGGTCACCAGAGAGCTATTATATTCCCCCTGTAGAGTTGCATATAAAGTTACATTAACCTCCCCGTGGCATCTTTTTATGGGACTCTTTTTTAGCATTTATTTGATTTGTTCCTTCCTTTAAACCAGGCTTCCCCAAACTCCACCCCCCCCCCCCCCCCCCCGGATGTTGCTGAACTACAACTCCCATGATTCTCAGCCTATCTATGTCATTCATAGAGTCATGGAAGTTGTAGTTCAGCACTTCAGCTACATCTGGAGGGCTGGAGTTTGAGGACGCCTGCTTTAAACCTTTACTAATTTAGCAGCTAAGTCTCTGAACCCTTTTGTGTTCCATACTATCTTCATGAGAAATGTTGTCTAAAATCACGCTGAATATTCAATGTGAAGTTTTTACTATTACTTATAAAGAGAAACATTAGTATTTTCTACCCATGAAACAAAATACCTTTTTGTACATGACAATAACTTACTACTACTTGCAATTACTGACTGACATTGTTGGCATGTGTTAGTTTAATGTTTTCTCTAACTCACCACTAACCGTACTGAGAGAGGTGTTATTCAACCACTTTCAATGACCCAAAATCTTTTATGAGCAAATGAAAGAAAATGTAACACACTACAGACTCACACATTGCTCTGCTCTTCAATGTGCCCAGTTTGCAAGATTCCCTGTATAAGGTTTACTGTAACACCCAGGCAGAATAAAGTTTATGAATTACTTATTAATATCAAAGCAAAGTAAAAATTTCTGTATTACAAAAAAAAAAAAAAAACACTAAACAAAGAGCATCAATATTAAAATAAAATACTATTCATTAAATAAAGGGATTTACTGTACTGGGTCTGAAAATACATTTAGCTTTAGGGTATTAACAAATTCATGAATGCATAATCATGGTATGGTACGAGAATCATATTTATTTATTGAGGTGTGCATGCTTGCTCAAAAGAACACAGAGTATTAAATAAAATACTTGTTAAATAAGGCTCACATGGATAATCAAATATTTTTTTATTTTAAAAAGTCATTAGATTTTGGGTAAGTATTGAGATTAAACATGAATCTGATCCAATTCATCAGGATAGCAATAACTTGGTATAGCCCCCGGAATGACAGATCATTGACATATTAGGTGTGAACACTTCTCACATAACGAGAATAGACAAGCATGCATATTTTACTCTTTGTACAACAGGGAAAGTTATGGAAGAATGTGTTATTCAAACATTGTTCATCCCTCTGGCATCAGTGCTAGAAAACCTCTGGCAGTCCAGCTGTGGTAAGCCGTGCCTGTCCCACGAGCCTGTGCAATTTGTCTGACCAAACATCAAGGGAGTCGGGAACTAAAGCAGCTTTTGCTATCACTATCTGTCATTAATAGAACATGGCTTGCGAGTTATATATCAAACAAAGCTATGAATTCTATTAATAAATGTTATGAGAATAATTTACTGTACCACTTCCTGAAAGAATGGTTGCAAGTCAGATGGATAAGATATTGTCTGCATGTGAACAGGTGTCTTGTTTGTTTTTAATGTTACTCTTATATGCAAGATAAATCCATCAAGTGTAATTATCTTGAAATAAATCACAAGGTGGTCCTTTAACAAACATAATATTTTATTACCATGTTTTGCAAGAGAATTGCAAGCAGTGGCATGAATGAGATGTTAATGTGGAAAACCAGTGGCACTTATAGGGCTCTGAGCTGGCAATCAGGATCCTCCTCTGCAAAGGGAACCTGATCTGGAGGGAAGGGAAGAAGGAACAAGACCTGGATAGTGAAAAAGTGTACCTTAACCTAGGATAGGGGGTTAGAGATGAGCAATTAGAATGAATGAGGATTGGGAAATGGTTGGGCTAAGAAGAGGTGCTCCGTTGAAGTTGATTTGAAAGAAATTAAGGTGTAACTGAGAGGAGTTGAATAGCTGAGTGTAACTAATAAGGATCTCGTAAATTAACTGATAGGGAGAATGTCGAGGGTGAACTCAGCCTGAGGTAGAAATTAAATGAAATCAGTGGCAACAGACCTATTGAAAGTTTGACTTAAATAAAGGGGTGGAATGAACTTAAACAGTGTGAAGGAGCTAATCTGATGGAGTAAAAAATGAAGAAACACATAGGGGAAAGCAGTGTTCCTAACATGTATGGCTGTTTGGACATAGTTTAAGCTGGAGGAAAGATGGAAATAAACGAGGAGAAAGTAACACTCCAAGCACCATAACCACTACATCCCACTGTCATCATTGTCATACCTGGGTCACTTGCAAGTCGAATCTGGTTTGTTCCACTAATCTAAGCAGAATGTCTGACTGTTTTTAAACAGTCTCTGGGAGGGCGCCAGGCAATTACTGGCACCATAACCACTACATTGTCCACTAGTGTTTTTGGTGCTTAGAATGTTCCTGAAATTATTTGAATGGGCATTGAATAAAGAGAACTAAAATTGAGATATGAGCAAAATAACTCTTGCTAAAGAAGATGGACCACCACTGGTTTGAAATTTAAACCTCAGCTATGCAAGAGATGATATGGTCTGCAGGGCAATCCCTGCACTCCTGCAATGTATGATTTGTGATCACCGACAGGGGGGCTAGATGGTGCTCATATAATGAATACAGGGACCAGCACATTGAGTGCAGCTCAATTACCACAACAAAGAAGTTGCTTGAGCTGAAACGTTGTTAATCACTTTTTAATAATTCTGCTTGAACCATCCATACATGTTCAGTCCTAATTCTTTGTTGTGCTAATTGAATGGATTGAGTCTACCCTGCGATGGAGGCTCTTTGGTCTTGCTTGGAACATGCACCGTCCTAAATCATTGTATTGACTGGTGACTGAACAGTGGATCTGAACAGACCCATATTGCTATATGAATCACGCGCTAGGTCAGAAATTTAAATATATTATTACCGGTAGTTTTTTTTCTGGTGCTCTCTTTTTCAACTGATGTCTGTTTATGGAGCAAAACTGGTCAATTCAGCAAATGTTGTTTAAAGGACCACTATAGGCACCCAGACCACTTCAGCTTAATGAAGTGGTCTGGGTGCCAGGTCCAGCTAGGTTTAACCCTGCAGCTGTAAACATAGCAGTTTCAGAGAAACTGCTATGTTTTCTTATGGGTTAATCCAGCCTCTAATGGCTGTCTCGTTGACAGCCGCTAGAGGCGCTTCCGCGCTTCTCACTGTGATTTTCACAGTGAGAAGACGCCAGCGTCCATAGGAAAGCATTGAGAAATGCTTTCCTATGAGACTGGCTGAATTTGAACATGCGCATTCAGCCGATGACGGAAGAAGAGGGAGGAGAGTCCCAGCGCACTATATACTATGTGACAAACATATACTATGTTTGTCACATAGTATATGAAATGATATTCCTAAATGATCTTTTTCATGTAACTGGCTTTTTCATGTAATGCAGAGCCAGGACAAATTATTTATGAAATATGGTGATTGTATTCATTTGAGCCTGTAAACTTTTATATTATTTTTCTACTTTTTACACAGCTGGTTTTGAAATTCCCCGACAAGCATCGAACTGGTTTATCCTTAATATGTTACATACCATAACGGTTTAATTACTAAACACACAATTTGAAGCAAATTGAAATGCAAATTGCAAAACACAGGTTTAATAAGGCTTATTTGAAATATTTTCCTATTCATCTATGGTCACTGCTTGGTTCTTTTTGACTCCGTTTTGCAATTTAGATTACAAATAACTACTATTCTATGTTTGCCAAATAAATCTCATGGTGAAGAAACACAGTAATTAAATATGTGGCCAACAGTGTACTATTAGTTATTTACTATATCTTACAGTTCTGAAAAAGTGCTCTTATCCAGAGAGCTTTACAATTTATGCAAAAATAGCATAATATTTTTCATTATATTTTCTAAATATAATATACACTTGAACAATAGAAGAAGAGAAATCGGCCCCTGAGGTTACAATCTAGAGGGGGAATGTACACAATTGTGAAGTAATAGAAATGTATCCATGATTGTTCCCATATAAAGAGTACTTTATTGCAATCACCGTATACAGCGAGTATGCTGAAGATGGGATCTAAAAGCAAGTATATTCCAAATGTGTCTGCAGGGCAATTCTGTGTTTCTGATTAGTTTGCTCTCCATGATACACTAAGAAAAAAACACTGTTATATACACTTAAAGGGACACTATAGTCACCAGAACAACTACAGCTTATTGAATTTGTTCTGGTGAGTAGAATCACTACTGTCAGGCCTTTTGCTGTAAACAAAAAAAAAAACAGAGAAAATGCAGTGTTTACATTACAGCCTAGTGATATCTTCACTGGCCACTACTCAGATGGCGGAGATCCTTCCTGGGTCATAGCTGCCTAAAATGCATCAAAACATTCAGTATCTCCTCCCTCTGCATGCAGACACTGAACTTTCCTCATAGAGATTCATTAATTCAATTCATCTCTATGAGGAGATTGTCCAGGGCTGTGTTTGAATCATGCTGGCTCTGCCCCATATCTGCCTCTTTGTCAGTCTCAGTCAATCCTATGGGGAAGCATTGCGATTGGATCAGGCTACCACTTCTGATGATGCCAGCAGACTGCTTGTTTTTCTGAGTCTAACAGCATGCAGAGTTTCAACTTCAGGCTTGAATACAGTACGATTTTGCTATATTTATGGAGGCATGAGTGTCTCGGGGGGGCTAGATGGTGGTTTTAACACTATAGGGTCAGGAATCCATGTTTGTGTTTCTGACCCAATAGTGATCCTTTAAAAGCAGGAACGAGGGGAACAGATAAGCAGGATCACTGGTGAAAGGATACATAAACATAGGAATATAGAAGGCAAAAACAGACAAGTTTGCTAAAATAAAAATGCCATCAGGGTAAACAGTGATAAAGTTTTAAAATAACTAGGGAAAAGTCCTACAGTGGCTAAAAAAAAATGTAGAGTATGATAGATATAGTACATCATAGATATCACAGATTCATTGCAATTTCAAAGTATAGATACAAAGGAAATTATCAACCACACTTCTGGTGTGTCTTATTGGTGAATGATGGGACTATGTACAGAGATACTCTTATGCAGAGAGAGTAACGAAAATTAGGTCAGATGGATTAAATACTATGAAAGGGTTTAGATATAATTTGGAGCATCTGGTAGGAGATTGTGATATTGCAATGGAGTGACAGATTGGGGCACATATTTTGCAGAACAGTGCTTTGCTGCAAAATTGTTTTTATAGCAATAACATATATTATGACTTCGCAACAACCAGTAAATATTTAAGATTTCAGATAATCATTCATTCCTCCAAGCATCGCAATACTGAGATAAAAAATGGTTCAATAATCAACATCCCAGCTGTTGTCAAACTGCATTTTCTGTCACTTTCTAAAGAAGACCTTGTGATGCAGAGCAGATTGGAAGCTATCTTTTAGTTCTTGAAGTCTATCCACGGCTTCCAGCTGCTGTTTAAAGCACAGATGTGATTGCTCTGTGGGGCATTGCCCCTTTTAACCTCTGAAGATACATCCCGTGTTGCGAAGGAAATGCAATAAGCAATCTTCATAAAACTCGACACCATTGTTTTTGGAAGTAGCTGCGTACTGTGACCCAATCATATCAAGCAGAGCAGCTAGGGAGGGTTCCTATAAATCCCCAACCGCACATTCATTCCATGGCCTTATCATGACCATTTTCTAATCAGTAGTCCATTGAGTTCATTCTTAGCAAAATGAAAAGCCAAATAATAATTACTGACTGTATAACTGACAGAGTTACCTGGTAGTGTACAAATAGTGATAAGTAGATCGCATACACTGATTATAAAGAGAGCTAAGATATTTTGTGTATTTGCGATACGCATTATCTTTCCTCTAGTGCAGGGGTCCTCAAACTGTGGCCCTCCAGATGTTGCTGAACTACAACTCCCATGGTTCTGTGGCTATCTATGTAATTCAAAGAACCATGGGAGTTGTAGTTTAGCAACATCTGGAGGGCCACAGTTTGAGGAGCCCTGCTCTAGTGCGTTTGTATATTAGCAGAACGGACTGAATGTTCCCATACATGCGTTTGTTGCTTTCTGCAACTAAACACTGAACATGTGTCTTAAATCCTGTCAGTCCCTGCAGATTCGGGTTAGTGAAAAGACATGACCTCAGATGCACATACATGCCTTATTCATTAAGCAAAAGGTTCAGAAATGCATAGGAAGCTTCTGCCAAAGCAGCTTTTCCCTGTCCTATCAACCCTACTTTTGAGTAATTTAAGTGACGGCTGTTATCAACATCTTCTTTCATAATGCACACTAGCTCACAATATTGAATAAGTGGGCTGCTGCTTGAAGACATAAGTCATATTACAAGATAATTTTCATAATTTTTCTTTTAAAAAAAATAAAAAAAGATAACGCACTAGTGAAACGCCTACTTTAAAGGAACACTATAGTGTTTTGTATTCCTGTCACTATATTGTTAAAAACACCATTTAGGTCGCCGGCAGCCCTTGGAACTTTTTAAAAAGTTATAAAACGTACCTTTATTCCAGCGCTGCACAGGTCCATTGTGCCACCGCTCCTCCTCCTTGGCTGAGATCATCACAATTTATGAAATCCATTGCTTTCCCATAGGAAAACATTGGGAGGCTATTGCGCATGGCATAATGCAGCGCCAATCAGCATCTCCTCATAGAGATGCATTAAATCAATGAGGAATGAGGAACTCAAAGCATGGCGACACTAAACGTCAGTGCTGCACACTGTGCTGCACTGACCCAGAAAACACCTCTCGTAGCCATTTGAGTAACTACCACAAGAGGTGTTACTAGGCAACAAAGTAAACACTGCTTTTTCTTTGAAAAGGCAGTGTTTACATTAAAATGCCTGCAGGAACAGGCTATAGACACCATAATAACTACATTAATCTGTAGGTGTTCTGGTGACTATAGTTTCCCTTTAAGGGCTTTACAACGTCTCTTTGTCTCTGCCTCTACTTTTTATCTGCCCTGTTTTTTTCTGTATTGTGTATTGTTCTTCTGTTCCCTTTCTCAACCTTATTGTTTTTTAAACTCAGCATGGCCCCCCTTTTTCCATGTATTTCTTCACTTCACCTCCTCCACTCCCATTCTTCTCTTCTCATTCGTTTAAAGACAGTTTAATTACATGTTTCCCTCAGTCTTTTTTTTCTTCTTCTTTCTTCTGTCAGTTCTCTATAATTTTTCCCTTGCGTTTTACCATCAGACAATTTCAAAGCACTTGGAAAGGAAGATGAGTGACAGGAGATATAAGAGGAGGTGGGGAAAACACTAAAATATATGTAGGAATAGCAGACATCATCAGACCATCGGTTCCAACAATTTCAGAGCCGCTGAATGTCAGGACATGCAACTAGTGCTGTAAATATACGTAAGTGCATAGAAACACTGTCCACTTTTCTACATAACCTGCACTTTAATCTTCTTCCTTAGGCAACAGCGAGCATAAACTTTATAGTATTTGTTTTTAAACTGGAAATTAAATTTAAAAATAGGCTTTAACCTTTCATAGCAATGTTCCTCTTCTTGTTGACAAACAATCTGTCCATGACCACAAAGTCTCTGTCTGTTGAACCCTTCTCCTGCAGTGCACATGAACCTGTAATGGTCAATGTTACTGTGCAATCTTAAAGGTGGTGATTATGGGTGGCCTGTCCATGGAAGAGATCTTGTAAGGTCCTATAAACAGACAAGTAAAACCAGAGCTTGTCCAATAGCAGTTTTGGTGAGTCGCCAAGACAAATGAGGCCCGTGAAGGGGACAGGGCTTTTTGCCAATATCTCTGGGTATTGCGAGAGAACCTATCTGTGTAACTGTTTCCGCTATAGAGCTAGATATAAACTAGATCTCCGTGATGAGAGGTGGTGGATTATAATGTCATGATTCTACCCCTACATGATCTGTTTGTGATCCTGAATGTAACTATCTGTAAGTCTGTAGGTGAGTGATGAGTGGAAAGGTTTGCTGGTTGTTAAATGGGAGGGAATTATTCTACGCTTCCAAGTTGAAGTTAATGGGATATAGCTGGGGTAATAAACAGTTGAGAGAATTTAGTAATTTTGTGGTCACTCAATGTTGGAAAGTCAGAAATATGACAATGAAGGAACGACTAGGAGAAACTATAGTAGGGACGTAAGAGGGAATGTGTACATTTCACCCCTACATATCGCCCCTGTATCATTGGCAGGTAAAAATGATAGTAGGATTTCAAGAAATGAGAAATAAACTGCGTAGACAATAGAATGGACACATTTACAGAAGGAATTGGCAGGAAAAGAAAGTCTCAGTTTCTATTGCATTGAGAGGACATACATTATGTGGGTTTGGATTTGACCAGCCAGGGGGTGGGGGCGAGCACACTAAGCCCTGCACCCATGTAGTACATTGTTTGGAGCCGACCATGAGTATCATAATTTAGTTTGGGAACAAACTGGATGTTCCTGTTGTTAACAGTAATCTTCCCACATTCAAAATCTTGCCGTACTCATCAGTTTTCTGCATTCCCAAACTGCAGTTACCTTACAAAACATTCATTTATTTTGCATAAAATATTTGGAAATATTTCTAAGAATTCTAAGGACAGCAAATAATACTTTAGATTCCGCCAATATTGCCGTGATTAAAAGTAAACGTTTTTTTTTGTTTTTTTTGTTTTTTTTCTTTGTTGTCTGTAAACTATAGAATTGTTGCTTTGTCCTTCTTTCAAGGGATAACAGCGCATTTCATATTCCATTCGGTGATATTATAAAATGTGGGTTCTTGTGCTCTTTTTGTCTTTTACTTTAAGTGCTTAGAAGTAAAAGAGTTAAAGTAAGCAAAGGCACAAAGTAATTTTCAAATAGACGCATTTTCTGTTCTAAATCGGAAAAGATAATTATGGCATGCCAATAAATATGGCAGCTGTGTTTTTCTAGCACCGAGTTCCCCTGGCGAGAGGGGATATTAAAACAAGACCCTTTCCTCGTTACATGCGCCAGAGCTGGAGGATCTTTCGAAGATATCGAAGACGTAGGAAAGGCTGGCAAGAGAGAGGTCACATGAGAGGTGCAGAATGATACACAGAGGAGACTTCTCCACGGCTCATTGGGAACAGTGGAAGTCTTTTTTTAATTTTGTCTAAATACTTTAAATGGCTCCAAACTTGGGTTATTTGCATAGCTTAAGAGATAATAGTGCCTGAGTAATGAAGGATTGCAAATTTGTGGCGGGTAAAAAGAAGCTGCAATGGAATTCCATTAGCATTTTCCATTAGAATTCCACCTCATTAGTTGAAGGCAGATGTTAAGTACATTAACCCTCTAATAGTCCGCAATGGCAATCTCTACAATGAGGCAACCTTCTGCCTTGTAACTGCTGCGGACAATCCACGTGGATTACAAATCCGAGCACATTCAGCCAGATAGCTAGTACGCATTCCAATCGCTGTAGTCCATAGCAGACAGCCTGCCAGTAATTCAGTATCTTTACGTAGAGGGTTTCTACAGCTAGTGTGTGACCTCCTGGAATAATGGTGAATACGGGACATCATTGCCTTAACCAATTGTGATCTGACTTTAATTTATATATTCAACACTTGTCAGTGTTTTCTAGCAGCAAATAAATCGTACACTATATACAATAAAGTATTGGAGACTGAAGGCGGCTAACATCTTAAAAAACAAACAGGATCAAATATTATGTATAGTGCCCAGATGCCATGCTTAGCTCCCTAATGATTTCTGTACAATTCATTATTTTTTCCATGCTTTGTTCTGCAAGGTAAAAGGCTGCTGGGTCAGTGTGTACGATGTATTTTTCAAAATGCAACAAAAAGTGTTTTTGTTGTATCTGGTTTATAGTTCCAGGCATTGGATAGTCCTCTATATTTTGAGAAACAAAACACTCCAGATAACTAAAGGCTAATTTTCGTTCTTGACGCTACTTTTTACCGGCCAACTGGAAGTCAATAAAATGCCAGCTGCTTGTATTACCCAGCATTAACTGTCTACTGACATCAAAATTTCACAAGAACCAACAAGACGTTACCGGCTTCTGCTATTGAAAGCTAATGGCTCTCATTATTCTCTACAGGAGCCTCTGACCTCTGCTTAGCACCTGCTTCTGACTTAACCTCTTCACTACCAAGCTATCTCTGTAATGCTAACGGAATGATAAGAGGCATATTATTATTATTATTATTAATATTAATGTTATTTATATAGCGCCAGCTTATTCCGCAGCGCTTTACAATAAAAGGGGAATTTACCAAATGAGACAATAACAAAATGTAGCAGGAACAATAGGCAGTTGAGGACCCTGCTCAAACGGGCTTACAATCTAGAGGAGGTGGGCATATCAGAGATACCATTGACTCCGTTCCCCTCCCAGACTGTAGGAATGCTATGACCATTGGATAGTGTTTGGAAGGAAACTGGGAGGTTGTCATTTGTAGTACATTTGCAGAGATTAGATCTGTAATTATCATTGAAGGTAAATGAGCCTTTATGCGCAAAAATGTTTTTGCAAAGCAAATGAAAGTAAAAACATTTATGTATTATCGTGATAGTTAATAAGGGTTTTTTTTTTCTCTCAATTTGTGAGGTCCCTTTATTAAAGCCACTACAGGTGGACTAGCTACATTTCAAGCATTTCCGGCCTTTGTCACACCTTTAAAATCAACAAAAAGGCAGCACACTTAATTTCAACATTACTGGATGTAGGAAGTGGTGATCCTTAATAAAAGCCTGCTAACTCTGCCTTACTGCAACATTTGAACTGTCCCGAGCAAAGACAGACTTGTGGTCTGCATGATACGTATATGATATCTGCAGTCTTAAAGGGACACTTTAAACACCTGATATGTATTATTCTTGATGTACAAATCTCTTCAGTTTTGTTAAAAAAAAATTAAAAAATGTTTTGTTGCTTTCTGCAGCATAACCCCACCTCCTTAGTCTCGCTTCCCCATTTCACAAAGTGCTTTCCTGATTGGAAGTATGCAGTATAAGTACTCAGCTCAACCAATAAGAGATCATGGCAGCTAACTCCTCTCCATAACCAATCACTTTCTGCTTTTTATCTGTCCCCTTTTCTCTTAGGACAACTTGTAGTGTATAGTTAAACGTACCTATATCTTTAACCACAATGGTAAAATTAACTTTTTAAAACACATAGTGAATTCTAGTGAATGTATCGTCCCGGTTCTGCTTGCAGGAATAGGAAATTAGGAAAAAAAATGTAGTTTCCTATATGCCGCGAGCTTTAATTGAATAGTGTATAATCTTCACAACTACTCATGGTTAGTGAACACACCCCATGCAAATGAAAACCCTCGTCCAATAATCCCATATCGGCCATCTTTAAAATTGAAGTATATGCAGCTTGATGTCAATTCATCATCAGCAGATCAATGGGAATCCTTATCAATCCGAAATGTAACACACTTTAAGTGAACACAGAGGAGTCGAGATATAAGCAGTCAGACATTCTATAGTTCTAAGCAGCAATTTATCCAACAACAGTCGGGCTCACACTTTAATAGAAAAATAAGTACCACGGTTTTCAAGGTTACTCTCTGTACTCCATACATTTCTTTAATTAACATTTCCCTTTGTAGAACTACAAATAATTGATAAGTGGTAAATGGAAAGACACATATTCATTCAATGTTTACTTCTAATATGCTATTTTTATTGCCGCAGACTCTGCAAAGCCATAGTCTTTAACTATCAAAGACTTCTGAAAAACACAAATAAAACTCCATAAAGTTGGATAAAGATTGCATCTGACAGGTCAATGGCTAGGGACACATGGGATTCTTTGCCTTTAGAGAGAACACTTGATGAAATTACTGTATGTTTGAAAGTGACAGTGCTTTTTGATTCAATTATCTATTTCTCCAAGTCTCCTTTTCATTCTGTACCAAGAGTTTTCTTTGAGATTTGTCTGTGAAGATGTGACAGACCAAACCTTAGCATGCTTATTGTATGTGATCTCAGTAAAAAGCTTTTCCCTGTAGAAGGTAACCCTTTACAAGAATTCACTGTCTTTGGGCACCATTTTTTTTTTCTTCATGGCCATATGTGGGTCTCTTTTAGAATCTTTTGTATGGATCTGGAACCTAAAATAATGAATTTTAAGAATAGAATTTGAAGGTTTAAAACTTGTTATGTTTTCACTGGGTTTTCACTGCACTGCAATGCAATCCACAAAATGTATTGATTGTAACCTGTACGTAGGGCTGGTGAAACCACCTAAAGGGACACTCCAGGCACCCAGACCACTTCTGCCCACTACCCTTAGCCCTGCAACTGTAAATATTGCAGTTTTCATGAACTGCAATATTTACCTTGCAGGGATAACTCCTCCTCTAGTGGCTGTCTACTAGACAGCCACTAGAGGGCACTTCCTGGTTTATAGCACAGATTTTCTGTGCTATAGCGTCGCTGGACGTCCTCACGTTATGTGAGGACCTCCAGTGTAGCTGAAATCCCCATAGGAAAGCATTGAAAGCATCTTTCAATGCTTTCATATGTGGAGGTCTAATGCACATGTGCGGGCAATAGGTCTCCCCCGCCAGATGACGTCGGCGGGGGAGGAGTTTGGGCGGACCCTGAACCAGCGCTGAGGGACATCGGCACTGGATAAAGATATTACTTTTAGAGTGTACCTTACTTGGCATGTATGCCACTTTCTCCCTTTTAAAGCAAAAAGCAAAAAAATAAATACATGTGAACCGGTCATCCTGCAGTTTCTGTCTAGCAGCTGCTTATGCTTTAGTGACATCCTGGTGAGCTTAGGTCCAGGTAAATGCTTTTTGTAGGGAAGCATTGGAGGCCAACTGGGATTGCACAGTTATTGCCACATTTAGCCAATTGGATCCTTAGAGAAGCACAGTGGTGCCCTTGTAGGGGGGGATCAGTCTGATCTGCCTTGATACTAGTTCTCTCTGTAAGACCTGAGCGGGCTTTATGGAAGGGTAAGTTACTGAGTTCCTTTACGCTTTGTCCATTCCGCTCAGAGTTCTCATATTCTTTGTTATAGTGTCTTTATGCCACACATTCAGAGAATTGAGCAATAAGACTGCAGTGGCGGGATAATCCCCATTTATAGATCTATAAAATATCTTGATCTTGCACGTGGGAGTCTTCACTGTTGATCGTTGTTTTGATGACTGGTGTGGTATGAGCTCCCTAGCTCAAGGTATTCAAAATGTAAAATATCGGTGCACAGGAGTATAGCAGCAAAGGGTCACTAGTGTAGAGCAAACATTGGTTTTGCTCCATCCATGACCAGAAAGAAGGGACTCTGGTTTGCGATGTTCAAGCTGCCTCCTTGCTTTACAAAGAAGGGCTAGGGACCTTACCTTCTGTACTATTTTAGACTGCAGGACCATGTATATAACAAACCTGCTTCATTAAGTTGTTTTGGTGACTATACTGTCCCTTTAATCATGAACTAGAAAGGAATAAAAGAAAAACTTCCAAAGTTAAAAGTTACTCTATGCTAGTGTGAAAAAGATATTGTGTGCATTTTTAGTTCGAAGTTGCATCAGAAGCAAATTACAGTTCAAAGGGAAACAGAGATGTATACAAAAAGCTTGTGTCACCATATGTAAACAAAATGTCCCAATTTCACTGTTTATACTATCAGAATTTTGAACATTCATTTAAAGGGACACTATAGTCACCAAAACAACTGCTTAATGTAGTGATTCAGGTGTCTATAGCATATCCCTGCACGCGTTTCAACATAATCGCTGCCTTATCAGATACAACTAGACCTAAACTACTACTCCAGAATTATAGTGTTAGGAATACGTTTTTGTATTGCTAACACTATAATGATCCTGTAATAGCCATTAAATGGTATATTGCACTCCAGACAATTACCTGATTGAATAATATCTAGTTTGAATTTCTGGGTATAGTATAAATCTCAGGAACCCTAGCAACTGGAATTGTATACACTGTTAAGTAATGTTATGATAATTATTTCCCTATAGAGGCAATACTAATAAAGCTTAGGAAAGGGTATCTCTAATTTAAAAGTGCAACTAGTGAAATTGGTAAGTCTTGGTTACACATGGCGACACAAACTAATTGTACTGTATATACCGTGTTTCCTTTTATACACACAGTATCTATTTCACACTACAGAAACTTTCAACTTTGGAAGTTTTACTTCTTAATCCCTACCCGATGACTATGACCAGATGACTATTTGATCTACAGCCTACTACTACAGAATGTTTTCTCTGTGCATTGGAATCTTTTGAATTCCAGGTGTAAAGGTACTAGACACTATCACACAGTGGTAAGAAAGACCTTCCAGGTCAGGTTCCCGAGATAATGGACATAGTATATATATGAAGAACAAAGTCTCTGCTCTAAAAAAGGGATTACAGCTGTTAATTGTTGAATACTAGCTTGTGATGAATTAACAATAAGGACACTTACCACTGGGGTCAGACTGTATGTTTTAGTATACTTTATCATTATCGAATATTTGTTAACTCAGGTTGCCTAGATACAGGGATGTATTTACCACAAGGCAAACAAGGCATTTGCCTAGGGCAGCACTTTCAGGGGGGGCGTTAAAAAATGCCACCCCAAGCTCCCAGACAAATGCCTTGTTTGCCTCATGTTCTGGGGCTGTCCACCTTATTGTGAGTGAGTGAGTGAGTGTAGCTGTCACTGTGTGTCTGTGAGTGAGTGAAAGTGTGTGTGTCTTTCAGAGAGAATAGGTGTGCCTGTGAGTGTGTGTCAGTGTGTGTATGTCATTTTATGTGTATCTGAGAGTGTGTGCCTGTCAGTGAGTGGGTGTGACAGTGTGTGTCTGTCAGTGAAAGTGTGTGTTGGTTAAACAGTGTGTGCCAATGACTGCATGTATGTGCCAATGACTGTGTATCTGTCAGTGAGTGTACATCAGTGCATGTATCAATGCGGGCATGTGTCTGTCAGTCAAAAAAGTGGCCTTGACACAAATTGGGGGGGCAAATTTAGATTTTGGGGGTGCCCGAATTTAGTTGTGCCTAGGGCAGCACAAATCTCGAATACACCACTGCCTAGATACTGCTTGACAACATCACCGAGTGTTATGTAAGCGATTGCAAATCTTAGGGGTCTTTCACAGACAAGCAAAATTATTTTTACTTTTAGAGTGTACCTTACTTGGCATGTATGCCACTTTCTCCCTTTTAAAGCAAAAAAATAAATACATGTGAACCGGTCATCCAGCAGTTTCTGTCTAGCAGCTGCTCATGCTTTAGTGACATCCTGGTGAGCTTAGATCCAGGTAAATGCTTTTTGTAGGGAAGCATTGGAGGCCAACTGGGATTGCACAGTTATTGCCACATTTAGCCAATTGGATCCTTAGAGAAGCACAGTGGTGTCAAACATGAAAACTTTTAATTATAGAAAACAAGAAAGTGCCTGAAGTGATTGTCAGCCACTCGATGCACCCTTAGTCAGAAAATTTAAAGATTGTCCTCACTCACAAATGGCAGTGCTTATGTAGCGGAGAGCCGATCTTGCACAGCTATTCTCCACTAGAGATTCCAGTGAGGCTCAGGAACAAGGTGATGTTAAGTCCATAGGCAAGGTTTCCAGCAGGTAAAGTAATACAGCAGTATCCCCATCGCAATCCCAATAACTGGACGACACACAGTTTCAGGAGTAGACTGACAAGCTTTATTCCACAGTTCCTTATAAAGCCCTCTCCCATGCAAGGGAGGAGGTTCTAACACTTAAGACATTATCCAATCTCTAAGTAGTAACCTCCCACAGATCTCCTCCCCTCCTCTAGCATCATAATCCCCTTATTGTGTACACAGTTTTCCCCGAGTTTTGGATGTACCCTAAATACTTGGGGTACATCCACAAATCCAACATCCCCAGATAGCTCTATTCTGGGGGACCAACATACTTAAAAATTAGCCCATTCGGATGAATGGTTCGTGAGATATGGGGTTCCAAAGATTTGACCGACCGCATGGGTAAAGTATCCGAAAACAGTTCCATGCATTTTGGCCCTGCGGTCGGTCACAAACAAGGGAATGAAAACAGGCGAATTGCCTGTGTTATAGAGCCTGGAGAGGGTTTGAATGAATTCCCTTGTTTATGGGGCTCTTTCTACCGAACGGCGGGTCATTCGGTAGTTTCCATACGAATTTCTGGAAGTATGGAGGTCTCAGCGGTGTTTGCCTAGTCAAGTGTCCGATTTTAGTTCCAGACACTCGACGGCAAAACACCGCTGTTCGGTAGTTTAAGATGGCCGCCGCCACGTGTTTGTTTCCCGAATGGCGGCCACCCAGAGGACAAAGACCACACTGCACTGATTGCCAATTACCTGTTTGCAACATTGTTGCAAACGGTAATTGGAGGCACACTCATTCCTGGGTGGTCTGGTTGTTCGGTAGTTTCATTCCCTTGTTTTATTTGAATGATTCTACCGAACAACTAGAGGAATACAATTCTTTACATACATTTAACTGTCATTATACCCGGATACCATGCTTTCTATACATGTACATACACATTAAACCAGCCATATGACCAAATACACTTATTCTCATACATGTCGTGGGACAGCCCGGTACCAATCCGCTACACTGCTCCCCCTTGCCCACAAGCCGGCATACACAGTCTGATCCAACACGGATCGGCTTGGGGATGTCCGGGGGCTCACGGATCATTTCTCTAAGTCAGTTTGTCTTGACAACCCGTCAGCATTTCCATTCTGCTTACCCGGCCGGTACTGGATATTAAAGTCAAAAGGCTGTAGCGCCAAACTCCAGCGCAGCAGCCTGGCGTTGTCTCCAGCCACCCGGTTCAGCCAGACTAACGGGTTGTGATCCGTGAGCAAGGAAAAGGGCTGTCCATATAAATAGGGTTGTAGCTTCTTTAGGGCCCACACCACAGCCAGGCATTCCTTTTCGATGGCGGCGTAGCTTACTTCTCGAGGTAACAGTTTGCGACTGATGTAAGCCACTGGATGTTCCCCGCCATCGGCCCCGACTTGACTCAGTACTGCCCCCAATCCAAACATAGAAGCGTCTGTGTGAACAAGAAAACGTTTAGTTGGATTGGGAGCTGCCAAGACAGGGGCATTTATCAGTGCATTTTTCAATTGTTGGAATGCCTGCTCACACTCCGGGGTCCAGTTTACTTGGCGGGGAAGGTTCTTACGGGTCAGGTCAGTGAGGGGTTTGGCCAGGGCGCTATAATTGGGAACAAACTTCCGGTAATACCCTGCTGTCCCTAGAAACGCTAAAACCTGGGTCTTAGTCCTAGGGGTGGGCCACTGGGCTACAGCCTCTACTTTGGCGGGTTCGGGTTTTTGTTTACCGCACCCTACTCTATGTCCCAGGTATTGTACCTCAGCCATGCCGATACTACACTTGGCCGGCTTCAAGGTCAGACCTGCTTCCCTTATCCTATCTAGTACAGCTCCGATGTGAGCTAAGTGTTCCTGCCACGTATTGCTAAAAATAGCAATATCGTCCAGGTAGGCACATGTATAGTCCTGGAATCCATCTAGGAGTCGATCCACCATCCTTTGGAAGGTGGCTGGGGCGTTTTTCATCCCAAATGGCATGACCTTAAACTGGTACAAGCCAAATGGGGTGACAAAGGCCGACTTCGGGATGGCGTCTGGGGCCAGGGGGATTTGCCAATACCCTTTACACAAGTCAATAGTGGTGAGGTATTGGCCCCTGGCCATTCTGTCCAGTAACTCGTCTATCCGGGGCATCGGATAGGCGTCAGATACAGTCTTCTCGTTCAATCTCCTATAGTCCACGCAGAAGCGGGTCGTACCGTCTCGCTTTGGTACGAGGACTACAGGAGATGCCCAAGGACTGTCTGAGGGTTCAATCACCCCCAGTTGGAGCATTTCGTCGATCTCCTTACGCATGTTTGCCCGTACCGCTTCTGGAATGCGGTATGGCGTCTGGCGCATGGGTAGTTGCCCTGGGGTCTCGACCCGATGAGTTGCCAGAGGCGTGTATCCAGGTACATTAGAGAACGTGTCGCGTTTCTCTTCCAATAGTTGCTGTACCTCGATCCGCTCCTGTGGGCTCAGCCGATCTCCCAGCGTAACCTCCCCTAAATCTCCGGACAGCTGCCCATCCCCCAGCAAATCGGGGAGGGGTAAGCTGTCAAACTCTTCCGTGTTAGGGGCACAGATGGCGGTTACCTCCTCAGTACGCTCGTGGTAGGGCTTCAGCATGTTCACATGGAGCATGCGTCGCCCCCCAGTCCCTGTGCAGGGGCCGATAATATAGGTGGTATCGCATCTTTGCTCCACCACCTTATATGGGCCCTGCCAGGCGGCCTGTAACTTATCATGTCGGACAGGTTTTAAAATTAGTACCTTCTGCCCGACCTGAAAGCTACGGTCCCTGGCTCCCCGATCATACCATGTACGCTGGCGGGTCTGGGCCTCCTGAAGGTTTTCCCGTACCGTCTTGGTCAACGCTTCTAGGCGGTCCCGAAAGGCCAACACATATGGTAGGATGGGAGTGCCATCTCTGCTCCGGTCTCCCTCCCAATGCTCTCTAATAAGATCCAATGGGCCTCGGACCCTCCTTCCAAACAATAATTCAAACGGGGAGAACCCTGTGGATTCCTGCGGCACCTCCCGGTATGCAAATAGGAGGTGCGGCAGGAATCGTTCCCAGTCCTTGTGGGTCTCTGCGAAGGTTCGGAGCATCTGCTTCAAGGTACCATTGAATCGTTCGCAGAGCCCGTTCGTCTGGGGGTGGTAAGGGGCGCTGATAATAGGCTTAATGCCACAGATCCTCCAGAGGTGTTGGGTGAATTCTGCGGTAAACTGGGTACCCTGATCCGAGATAATCTCCCTGAGTAATCCCATCCGGGAGAATATCCGCATGAGGGCATCCGCGACCGTCTCAGCGTGGATGTTGGTCAGAGCCACTGCTTCTGGATACCTGGTGGCATAATCTACGACCGTTAAAATATACCGTTTTCCTGACGGGCTAACTTTATTGAGGGGGCCTATCAGATCCACCGCTATTCGGCTAAAAGGTTCCTCTATTATGGGTAAGGGGTGAAGTTTAGCCTTCCTGCGATCCCCCCTTTTTCCCACTCTCTGGCAGGTATCGCAAGTTGTGCAATATCTGCGTACTTCCTGGCTAATCCCTGGCCAGAAGAAACTCTGGGTTAGTCTGTACCTGGTGCGACTAACCCCTAGATGTCCGGATAGCGGAATATCATGCGCTATCCGGAGTAATTCAGCCCGGTACCGCTGTGGTACCACTAATTGTCTCCTCGCTATCGGGTCTAACCCCGTAATCTGTTTGGTTGTTTCCCTGTATAAAAGTTGTTTATCCCAGATAAACTTCTCTCCCTCCGCCCCGGGGGAACCCGTGCCAACCTTGTCCCTATACACCTGAAGCGTGGGGTCTGTTGCGACTTCAGCTACAAATTCATTAGGTGGAGCCCAGGGGACACATTCTAGAGGGGGGGTAGGGTTGCTTACCTGGACCTCCGGCAGTGTGTTGTGGTCCTGGGTGCGGGCCTGTTGTCGGGTGACTACAGGGTTGACCTCTCCTGTGGTGGGTGACTGGGGCTCAAACGCAGAAGTGAGCCTCCCCAGATCGTTCCCCAATAAAACCTCCGCCGGTAAATGTGGCATCAACCCCACCTCCACTTCCCCTGCCCCCGCTCCCCAATGTAAATGTACCCTTGCTGTAGGTAGCCGGTACACTGCTCCCCCAGCTACCCGGACGGCAACAGTTTTGTTCAGTTTTGCCTGATCTGAAATCAGGTGGCTCTGTACCAAAGTGATGGTGGCTCCCGAATCTCGTAATCCCCGGACTGCTGTACCATTCAGATATACCGTCTGTCGATGGTGCCGTAGATTATCCACATTGGCCTGGACCGGATCTGCCTCGTGCAGTACCTCCCATTGTTCCACAGTAGTAATGGGGACTGCGGAACCATATGGGGTGGTGACTAGGTCCTGGTAGTGGTGGGCTGCGGCCGCCCTGGGTGGAGGTGGGCCTGGACGAATCCAGGTGGAACGGTCCCGTAGCTGTGGGCATTCCCTTTTATAATGTCCCCACTTCTGGCAGTGATGACAGGGGCCAGCGGTGGGTTGTCGGAACCGGGGCTGTGCAGCGGGTGGTGGAGGTGGTGGTAGCGGTCTCGGTGGAGCTGGGGTGTAGTTGTTTCCCCCGAATGTTTTAAAGGTTGCTTTTGGAGCTGCAGGTTTTTGTGACCTGCGTGCATCCAGGTAGTCATCCGCTTTCCTAGCCGCCTCGGTAAGGGAAGTAGGGTTTCTGTCCCTTACCCATTCCTGGACCTCATTGGTTACTCCCTCATAGAACTGCTCCATCAGCAACATTTGTATTACATCCTCCATAGAACGTGCCTTGCTAGCTTGCACCCACCCGAGCGCTGCCCCCTGTAATCGGCATGCCCACTCTGCGTGCGAGTCCTTCTCTGTTTTCTTTAGATCCCGGAACCTCCGCCGGTATGCCTCGGGTGTTATAGCATACCTGGCGAGTATAATTTCTTTCACTTTACTGTAATTCCTTATTTCGTCATTAGGTACAGTCCGATATGCCTCTGCTGCCCTCCCGGTTAACCTTCCGGCCAAAATAGGTACCCAGTCCTCTGCGTTAATTTTATGCAGTGCACACAGTCTTTCAAAGTCTTGCAGGAAAGCGTCTATATCTTCCTCTGCCTCCACATATGTTTTAAAAGCCTGGTATGGTATTTTAGGCTTACCTTCCTGTGGCACATTAATTGCAGAGCTTTGTTCTGGTGCCTGTGTCCTTAGGATGAATTCTTGTACCTCGGCCATTGTCCTGGTAACAATTTCTGTTGGGGGGTTTTCCCCATAAAAGGATAGCCTGAACTGAACCTGCCTCTGGAATTCCGATCCTTGTGGTGTTCCTCCCGGCTCCCTCTGTGCCGGAACTGAATCGCCCTCCATTCTGTACTCTGCCATGAGTTCTGTAACAAGTACTGCTTTCTTCTTATTGCTGGCTTGTATACCCCTTGCCTCTAGGAGGTCCTTTAGCGTGGAGCGTTTTAGCGCAGAAAAATCAATCTCCATCCGTACTCCATTTACGCTTGTTCCTCTGTGAGTTTGGATCCCAGCGCTGCCAACCAATGTAGCGGAGAGACGATCTTGCACAGCTATTCTCCACTAGAGATTCCAGTGAGGCTCAGGAACAAGGTGATGTTAAGTCCATAGGCAAGGTTTCCAGCAGGTAAAGTAATACAGCAGTATCCCCATCGCAATCCCAATAACTGGACGACACACAGTTTCAGGAGTAGACTGACAAGCTTTATTCCACAGTTCCTTATAAAGCCCTCTCCCATGCAAGGGAGGAGGTTCTAACACTTAAGACATTATCCAATCTCTAAGTAGTAACCTCCCACAGATCTCCTCCCCTCCTCTAGCATCATAATCCCCTTATTGTGTACACAGTTTTCCCCGAGTTTTGGATGTACCCTAAATACTTGGGGTACATCCACAAATCCAACATCCCCAGATAGCTCTATTCTGGGGGACCAACATACTTAAAAATTAGCCCATTCGGATGAATGGTTCGTGAGATATGGGGTTCCAAAGATTTGACCGACCGCATGGGTAAAGTATCCGAAAACAGTTCCATGCATTTTGGCCCTGCGGTCGGTCACAAACAAGGGAATGAAAACAGGCGAATTGCCTGTGTTATAGAGCCTGGAGAGGGTTTGAATGAATTCCCTTGTTTATGGGGCTCTTTCTACCGAACGGCGGGTCATTCGGTAGTTTCCATACGAATTTCTGGAAGTATGGAGGTCTCAGCGGTGTTTGCCTAGTCAAGTGTCCGATTTTAGTTCCAGACACTCGACGGCAAAACACCGCTGTTCGGTAGTTTAAGATGGCCGCCGCCACGTGTTTGTTTCCCGAATGGCGGCCACCCAGAGGACAAAGACCACACTGCACTGATTGCCAATTACCTGTTTGCAACATTGTTGCAAACGGTAATTGGAGGCACACTCATTCCTGGGTGGTCTGGTTGTTCGGTAGTTTCATTCCCTTGTTTTATTTGAATGATTCTACCGAACAACTAGAGGAATACAATTCTTTACATACATTTAACTGTCATTATACCCGGATACCATGCTTTCTATACATGTACATACACATTAAACCAGCCATATGACCAAATACACTTATTCTCATACATGTCGTGGGACAGCCCGGTACCAATCCGCTACAGCTTACATTTGTCAGACTGCAAGGGCAGTGTGTATGCACCAAAACCACTAAATTAATCATTATTGGTTTGGTGTTTAGAGTGACCCTTAAGGATGAGTTTGTTGTCTTGATCTATGTTTTTCTCTTTAATTTGATTTGTATAATCTCCTATCACAGTACTAGATAGCAAAGCAAGTTGTGGATGAGCAAGATAGATGATCATCAGTCAGTTGCTGAGAGAAAGTCTGACATTCTGCTTTGAATATGTGGGCAGATTGGAGCGACTTTATAAGCTGCCTTAAAAAAGATGCGATGCAAAGGGGACATCCAGAGATTGTAGCATGCCTTATGAATCCTTCATATATACTCATTAATTACACTCCTGGGTGAGGGTCATCTTGATTTAGGGAACAGCTCTAAACATTGGTTTCCCAGTTATAGATTCCTACGGGAATGGTAGAACATTTGGGCCAAAATTTCACTCACTTGAACTTAGTGGGGGAGATGAGAAGGAGAAGTGGAGACCATAATAGGCTTCACAAGTAGTTATGCAGGAGAGCAGCCATTTCGCCCAGCTGTGCAATTTTTTTTAGTCCCAACTTCTAGCCGGATATACTAGCTAGACAGACTGCCACCAGTTGCCAATTAATTCTTCTTGAGTCAATGCTGGTCCGATCCAGAGGTGATGCCAAGGATACCAAAGTTTTTACAGCAGTTCTAGGCTTCAAAAGCAGGAGCTCATGGAAACCGCAACCACGCAGCATGGTGGTCAAGTCCCAACCTCCATGTTGTTTCAATATTAAAGGAAGGGTTGTTGACAAAGGGCAGTAGCCCAAATCAGTTGCTTGTCAGAAATATGATCTTCACAATAAAAATGGATGCAACTTGTGTGCCCTGAAGTACTATTAATGTTTCATATTGTTTTTTGTTTTTTGTTTTTTTCATCCATACCATTTCTACCACCAAGAAGAAGCAGCAGTGGCTCTGCACTTTTTGGCAACATTAGGTCAAATATTTTCTTAGATCTTAGACCTACTCTCCATTTTTCTTCGTAGACATTTGGGATTGCTTGCTAAGCATTATGGGTGTTCTTCTTTGCTGCCTACAGTGCAGTCATACTTTTGTTTATTTGTCTGTGTTGACAGTATTTACAGGCACAAGCTGCAAACCTAAACTTGAAAAAAAAAAACCAATTTATGTTTTATATGGGCTTGTGATTTGGCTATCACTATGTACAATTGACATTTTATTTTCTACAGCATACCGCCATGCCATTTTCTTTGCATGACAGCTGCACTTTAATATTTACCTTTTATTTTTTTATCTTGTGCTTCCAAGATCATGATTTCTATAAATGAGAATACATGAGAACGAGGGTGGTATTTGCTTGGCGAAAAGGATGTAGAGAGAAAAAAAAAAATCCTCCACATTTCTTCCCTGTTCTTATCTAATTTTAAAGTCGCAAAATCATGACAGTGAAATGTAACTGGAAAGAAATTCTCCATTATTAATGCTGAGAGCTCAAAGGTCGCACCTGGAGGGGAAAGATAATAGATTTAGAGATTTAATAACTGCTACAGTCAGTTGTCTTAGTGAGACCAGATATTAAAAGATGTGTACTTACAAAAATGTGTCAAACGAGCTAGGTGATTAATCCAAGTGACCAGAAATGCTGGTGGTGTCTAGAGCAGTTTCTCTTAGAAACCGTTTGATCAGTGAACAGAATGACATGTTATAAGCCAACAGGGAATAATGTGCGTGTGTTTTTTGTGAAATGCAACTATTTTTATTTAATGTTTATTTCTTTACTCAGCCGTCTTCACATTGGTGAAGTACACTGACATTGTTAACATGAAGTGGAACACTTGAGTCTGTTTACTTACAAGGGAGCTAACATAACGCCAAAATAGAAAAATAAACTAACTCGGAGAGTTTTTCCAACTCAACTATTTTAGCCCAAATTTTGAAGATTGGTTATCTGATCTTCACAAGTCACTCTTTAGGGAATATAACACAATAGAATGAATGTATTGCATTATATACCTACATAATTCATTTACTATTATAGACCACAGCACAGCTAGACAATGTTTATATACTCGATAGCCAAATGTACATTGGAAGCCAAATGCATTCAAGAGTAAATATCCCAAAATTACCAAGCAAACCAATGTACTCTGTATTAGAAATTCTATAAATGAAGATAATAAAAATATAAAGTCACAGTAGCTACCCATGTGGCGTTTAGAAAAACAAAACACTGATCGTGATTTGCACTTATATTATTGACGTGTATAATTAAAATCAAGTATGCTGCTACTTGTAATTAATGCTCAAGACAGACTTGTGCTATGTTTGTGTTTATCAAGTTGTTCAGAGTCATGCTACTGATGCGGTTATCAGGATGGTCAGAGTAATGCTATGTCTGTGTTTGTCAGGTTGCTCTGGAGTCAGGCTATGGTTGGGGTTACTTGGTTGGTCTAGAGTCATGTTATGGTTGTGGTAATTTGGTTGGTCACTCTACAGTCATCCTATGGCTGTGGTTATCAGGTTGGTCAGATTCATGCTATGGTTGTAGTTATCAGATTGGTCTGGAGTCATGCTATGTTTTTCGTTATCGGGTTGGTTGAAGTCATGCTATGTTTGTGGTTATCAGGTTGGTTGAAGTTATGCCATGGTTGTAGTTATTGGGTTGGTCTGGAGTCATGCTATGTTTTTCGTTATCGGGTTGGTTGGAGTATTACTATGTTTGTGGTTATCAGGTTGGTTGAAGTTATGCCATGGTTGTAGTTATTGGGTTGGTCTGGAGTCATGCTATGTTTTTCGTTATCGGGTTGGTTGGAGTATTACTATGTTTGTGGTTATCAGGTTGGTTGAAGTTAAACCATGGTTGTAGTTATTGGGAAGGTCTGGAGTCATGCTATGTTTGTGGTTATCAGGTTGGTTGAAGTTATGCCATGGTAGTAGTTATTGGGTTGGTCTGCAGTCATGCTTTGTTTTTCGTTATCGGGTTGGTTGAAGTTATGCCATGGTAGTAGTTATTGGGTTGGTCTGCAGTCATGCTTTGGAAGGAGGCTTATCTAGTTTTACCATGCCTCCATAGAGATTTTTTATCTATGTCAGGATGCAGTAATTTAAAAATGGCAAAGAGCTGCCCAAGGGATTCGTCACAATTCTTTTGGCCAGATTATGGAGAATAGAGACTAGAAATCCGTCAATCATATGACGTTTTCTTCCAATGACTCCTCCCCCGTTGCCACTCCGGACCACGTGATAGGTACGTCATACGTGACGCGGGTAGATTCCGCACACGTCACCAATGACGAGGGCGGGGAATCCTGGACCCGATTGGTTAACGGGCATTTAAAAGTCCCGGCTTTTCGCCAGGACAGCTGCTCAGCCCCTGACGAAGGTGTTGTTACACACCGAAACGCGCGTCGGGCGATAAGCTCGTCGTTATTTTCTTCACTTTGCACTTATGCACTTAATGCACTTAAGGATATTTATTTGCACCATGGGTTTTTAGACCCTTTCTTTATTATTTTTCAGTGCTAAATCCTAGCGAGTAAGCTTAAGCTGATCGGGCAGTTGGCTACTTTAGATACCCAGATTCAGACTGAGTTTAGAACACCCTCGAAGGTGTTTTCAGGAGACTAGGGACTAGCATAGAGGTTTTTCTAGTAGGAATTTATACAATTTTTATTTTCTCTCTTATTTTCACTACTACACTCCTCTACTAGCCCAGCACTTGGTAATAACTCACTCTAGATATTACAGGACTGTTCGCTATACTGAGATAGAGAGCAAACTATCTCTCCTCTCAAGCAACAATTACTGGGTCTTCTGTATCCCCTGCCTACAGCTATATATGGATATAGGGAAAAGCTTGTGTCTCTCTGTTATCTATCAAAGATCAAATAAAGATTTATCACTATTATTAGTATAACAAGGACACTATATTGAGGCAATACCCTTGCTCTCTTATTATTATTATTATATAATTTTGATTTTCTAAGGGTACTACATTGACGTAATACTCCTGTTCCCTTATTATCATTATATAATTTTGAATTTTTTCTTCTCTTCCCTGCAACATCCATGCTATACTCCCTAGGACATGTAGGCAATTGTTATTGTTACTTCAAGTGTCATCGTTGCTTTATTGCCAGCATAGGAATACCCCTTAGGGGATTTTTCCTTTTTCTTTGCTATTTCTGTTCATTAATCTATTTGGGTACAAGCCCTTTGGTGGGAACTGGCACCACCTCCTGACCACACTTCCTTGTCTCCCCTGCCCTCTTGATTCCACCTTTGAGGACAGTTGGTAAAGACAGGGCAGTAACTGTTTAACTATAATGCTTTGTTTTTCGTTATCGGGTTGGTTGAAATCATACTATGTTTGTGGTTATCAGGTTGGTTGAAGTTATGCCATGGTTGTAGTTATTAGGTTGGACTGGAGTCATGCTATGTTTTTCGTCATCGGGTTGGTTGGAGTTATACTATGTTTGTGGTTATCACGTTGGTCTGAGCCATGCTATGTTTGTGGTTGACAGGGTGGTCTGGAGTCATGCTATGGTTGTGGTTATCAGGTTGGTCTGCCATCAGATACTTTGCTGGCCAACCACCAGGACTGTCATTGTGAACATAAATTGTTTCAGATAAATAAGACTATTAATTGTGGCATAGCTCTTTCTATGTCCCACTTCACTGACATAATCAGGGTTTCCAAATAATTCTAAAATAAACAGCCTCTAACATGTAAGCAGCAGGTTTACATAAACTATTCAGTAGGGTCAACTTCATAAAGCCACAAGAGTCTTTTTTGTATCAGGTTCCTCCATTATCGTAAAGACACTAGATTGAATTTTGAGAGTCTTTGACAAGAACAGGTTTTGCTTCAGATCTAATACGACTGTGATATGAGGACAAGCAAAGACCTGCATCTCCAGTCTGTCATTCTTACTCTGAGTCCAACACAAATACATAATCCTGTGGAAGTTAATACCATTTATTCAACATGCCTGCATTTCAGTTCTGGACTGCCCTTGTAGGGGGGATCAGTCTGATCTGCCTTGATACTAGTTCTCTCTGTAAGCGGGATTTATGGAAGGGTAAGTTACTTTAAGGGTGAATTCCTTTAAGCTTTGTCCGTTCTGCTCAGAGTTCTCATATTCTTTGTTATAGTGTCTTTATGCCACACATTCAGAGCTGCCATATTACATTTCACTAAAACGCTAACAGACCACGTAAAAGGTTTAATAGTTTTCTTCCTTGCATTTCACAACTCAAATTCGATTCATCACAATCCATTTTGCAACTATAAAATTATTGATCCAGGTCTGGTTCTCCTGCACTAGAGGGAACCTTTCAACTTGCTTAGAACTTATTATTATCACTTCTCTCGTACAAAGTACATTATATTTTTGCTAATACCAGTACTGACTGAAGAGAATATACCAAAGCTATACCCAGTGAAACCAGGCAGTGGCTGACAGACAAGTAGTTTAACTGCTCTCGTATGCATCATTGTTGTGGTCCTTTGAGTTCTAAATAATTTTAGGTGACCTCACAAACTGTGTTTTCCCATGACTATATTTCTTGTCCTTTTACCTTAATTTGCACATTAGGTTCTCACATTATATAACAATATCAGGGCATATGGTAACCCTCTGAGACAATACTAGGAGACCAGAGGACTGATTTAAGATGGAAAGGGACAATAGATGATTATAAAGGACAGTAGGGGGACATTTTCTATATGAGTGAAATTTAATTTGATTTGTTGATCCTCCCAGTTACCAGAACTGGTGATTTGCAGACCTAGTTCTACAATAAAATAGTTTACTATTCCTTTAAGCTTGGCCTGTCAGTAGCTATTGAGCACTGTTGTTATGAAACACCTAGATTGGCTGAACAGTTCACATTTGTCAATGTATCACTTTAATGACACAAAAGCACAGAGTGCATCATTAATTTACTATCATTTAGTAATCCTCTTTTTATATCTTTGTGATCATTATTCATCACTCTAGACTGACTCTAAAGTCTAATACATAACTGCAGATAAATATTCAATGGGACCTGAAACCAGGTCTTTTCCAATTAATGTGGAAGTTGTGATGCTGTAAAGATTCCGAAAGGAACTTCATCCAGAGACTGGCTTCTAATAAAACAAGAATCCTTTTGTTTCCCTTCGCTGTGAATAGTTTTCACCTTTAACAGGTCTTCTTTTTCCCTTGACTGTTTTGAAGTGTTATGTTGCAGAACAGCCTACTGAAAGGATCTCGCTTTTATCGAGCACATTCATTACATCTTATTCTCAAAATAAATCTAAATATACGGAGTCCTTTGAATCTGATCTAAGGTGCGCATTTTATTCTGGATCCGATTCTTGTAAAATATTTTCAAAGGTTAAAAGGCTTTTACAAGTGGAGTTTCTGTATAAAAACATATTTTTAGATACAATAAGGTCCTTCAGTTTTATTTATCTACTAGAGTCCTCAGGTAGTAATATAATTCAGAATAATACCAGTTATAGAATTTGTACATAATTGGGGTCTTGCTGTGGGAGGGCTGGCAGCTTTTGGTCTGAGTGGTAAGAACAGACGAATGGCCCTTTTTTTTTTTTTGCATTTAAATGGTCCTACTCATGTGGAACATGCAATATAGATAGATTTGACAGATGGAGGCTGCTGGAGTTACAAGCTGCTATTTCCATCACTACGACCTGCACAGTATGAAGAAGAATTTAAAGAGATCTTTGGACACCTCTGACACCGACTCTGTTTCCTAGTAACTCCATTGCCAACTTTCACAACCAGCATATGGTATGAATGTCATGATCACTGTTTCATCTAACCCTGGGCTCATTGGCAAATGCCTTAAAGGGCATCATGCATACACATTGTAGTCCGGAAGCCTGGTTAGCCTCTTATATGGTAATCTGCATTGAATACACACTCGACTTTGCTTCATTGTAATAGTACAGATCCCATGCACAAATCCACAGAGTGCTGGCCTGGCAAAGACCCTAGGTACAATTCCTACCTGTTGTATTACTCCTGCAAAACTTTGCAAATTGGCTGCAGCCTCCCATTCTAGTGGCCCAAAGGGAAATTGCCAACCTGGTCCCCTTGCCAGTCATCCTATTAGTCATCAAAAAAAAATGTCCAGAACACATCACCAATAGGTGAAAAGGTGAATCTGTTGTGAATTTTCACTTGAGAAAGATCTACTGCTTGGTCGAAAAATTCTTCACTTGCCATCTACTGCTTGGTCGAAAAATTCTTCACTCAACAGCAAAACCAGATGTTGTGAGAATTTTTTTATATATATATATATATATATATATAAAAAAAAACTAAATGCCCACCCAGAATGCTTTGCAGTAGTAATAGTAACATCAATGCAAATTTGTGATTTTTGTGAGAAAAGCACGTCTTATGGCTTGACTGGTGTGAAAGTGTCCTGTGGTATTTGATACCAAGACATTAAGAACAGATCGTTTAAGTCCTGAGCGTAGCAAGGTGGGGCTTCCATGGAAGGCAGTTGTTGCTCCAGCACATCTCACAGATGCTCTATCGGATTGAGATCTGGGGAATTGGAGGCCAAAGCAACACATTGAACTCTTTAACATGTTCCTCAAACCATTTCTGAACAATTTTTGCAGAATTACATGCTGTATTATCCTGCTGAAAGAGGCCACTGCCATTAGGGAACACTGTTTCCATGAAGTGGTATACATGGTCTGCAACATCTCTTGGTAGGTGGTATGTGTCAAAGTAACATTCACATAAATGCCAGGACATAAGACTTCCCAGCAAAACATTGCCCAGAGAATAACACTGCCTCCGCCACTCTGCCTTCTTCCCATAGTGCATGCTGCTGCCATCTCTTTCCCGGGTAAGCAATGCCCACATACATAGCCATCCACCTGATCTAAAAGAAAACGAATTTCTCACATCTGGTTTTGCTGTTGATCCAAAAGAACACCCTACCTTGAAGCGCTGTCCAATTTTGCAACAAACTAGGAAAAAAAATCCTTCTCGACTCTAGAATGGCAGTCAGATCTCTTCTTGGATCAAGAAGCTATTACCTACATATTAAAAATGATATCCCTGAAAATTATATTTTTGCAAGAACTCATGACAGTGGCTTAAACTAGGGATAGTGTATTAACATATAGAACATAAAATTCGTCTATCTACACACACATAAATATTTATAACTATTTTACTTCATCCCTGTCTGAGTTTACAAGGGGAGAATAATTACTCTTACAACGATGGTGGTCTATGCTGAAAAATATGAATGTTGGCAAATATTTGTGAAATAGTGCAAAAGCTGAAGACTCAGTTAGAGAGGTGCCTATATACAGAATGCCTTGAAATGTATTCAGAACTCTGACTGTTTCTCAAATATCACTGAATTACAAAAGGTACACACACATACAGACCCCTACATACAGGCACAGATGCACTTACACATGAACACCTGTATATACAGACACAGATGCACACACAGACACACACCCATACATACAGGCACAGAGGCACACACCCGTATATACAGACACAGATGCACTCACAAACACACACCCATACATACAGGCACAGAGGCACACACATGCACACACCCGTATATACAGGCACAGATGCACACACACGCACACACCACACTGCCTTGCTATAATAGTAATTGCATCATACTAAATAAATAATGTAGTTATTAACTCTAAACATGGTACCCAAGAAAAACGTGCCATTGTCAGCTACCAGCAGATACCAGATCCCAAATCCATACATGAATGGCTTTAACTCAGTAATAACATCAAGAAACTAGGGTATGTTTTGAAACAAGTGAAAATCGGAATGTTCCTTTTATTACTTTGATACTATAATAATTCTGCAGTGTGTTCACTCCATTGGGATCTTCTCTAAATATGTAATGCTGCTGATGCCAGATACCTCCATATATGGCAGTGAGGAATGTGTAGGTAAAATTTCCATGTTTCAACTTAAGGTAAACTTAATCAATTCTAAAAGTTTGTTTAGATTAATATTATCATTTTACGATTGCTAAAGTTGTAATAATATGATTATGCATTTAAAGTGCTTTTTTGTGTTTTCCGCGGTGCTGTGAAATCCCCCAGACGCCCCCCAAAAATATTGCCATCGCATTGTTGCACTAAATTTTATTGCTTTTGAATTCTTCTCCCACACCCTGAAAAAAAAGAAAAAGAAAATAAATCTGATGCATGATCCAGATGCATTAGAAAGGGATTACAATAAATAAAATGTTCTTTTGACAAATTTGAATTCTTTTTATTTTTTTGAACTATATTGTCAGAACAGAAAAAGGGATTTAATAATTTTGAAATGTATAATTATATTCATAATCTGCATGTGAAAAACCATTTAAGCACAAGGATTTTATATCACGGTCTCTGAAATAAAGGATTTATGCAAAACAATGTCTATGTTACACTTTCTCAATGTGTATTAAAATGTCAAGCAGAACATATTGTCATCTGATCTGCATGATAGTCCTCAAGGAAAAAAGGAAAAAGGATTTTGTTGTTGCAATTTTAGAAGTCACCTGCTGTATAGACTTGTTGTCAGTGGTGTATCCTGGTTTTGTGCTGCACTAAGCATGAAAAAAACTCAGGCACCCCCTCTACCCCCGCGTTCTAAATACACACACACATTTACTGACAGACACACATACACTAGCTAACAGACTTACACACCCTCTGACAGACACACACACACTTTCACTAACAGACACACTCCCACTAACAAATGTAGAAAATTGATGGAAGTGCACTCCACCCCTTGCCAAGGAATCCAGGGTGCTTAACTGGATATGTCCCAGTACCAAAGTGGACCAAATATAGTAGTAAAAATAGAAAATGAATCCAGGCACTCCAAATGAATTCCAAGAAAAAGGCAGTTTATTGGAACCAGCAGCTACAAAGCGACGTTTCAACCCCTAAGGGGTTGATAAAGACCCTTAAGGGTTGAAACGTCGCTTTGTAGCTGCTGGTTCCAATAAACTGCCTTTTTCTTGGAATTCATTTGGAGTGCCTGGATTCATTTTCTATTTTTACACTCCCACTAACAGATGCACACTCACTAACAGACACGCATACACTCTCACTAACAGACATGCATACATACTCACTAACAGACACGCATACACTCTCACTAACAGACATGCATACATACTCACTAACAGACACGCATACACTCTCACTAACAGACATGCATACATACTCACTAACAGACACGCATACACTCTCACTAACAGACATGCATACATACTCACTAACAGACACACACACTAACACACTCACTAACAGACACACACACTAACACACTCACTAACAGACACACACAGTCACTAACAGACAGATAAAATGTGATCATGTGTTTGTGAGGCGCTTTTACATATATACAGTGAACAAATGAAATTTGAAGCTGCTAACACACTATAGTAGGAACTCTCCACCCTACTTAAATAGATTAAAGAACAGTACACTATTATACCAACTGGTGTAAAATAGTGAGGAGTGTGTAGCGCTAGGTTGAATAAACACTTACCCCTAAGGGTTACAAGATATTGAAGTACAAAAATCCCTATAAGGAAACAAAGTAAACAGAATATGGTGCAATAAAATAGTGAATTAAGTGGTGTAAATAATTCCAATAGGGATCCACTCACATGATACAGAGCCTCTTAACCCCTTAAGGACACATGACATGTGTGAAATGTCATGATTCCCTTTTATTCCAGAAGTTTGGTCCTTAAGGGGTTAAGGACCGGCTCTGATCTCTTCCACTTTTGTGTACTTAAAGGCAACACACACCTTAGGAGGTCCATATCAGGTGAAAACCTCAATATAGGAAACAGAAATGGAAGAAAACAGGGAAGCAAAGCTGACCCTGATGTTGAAATCCTCAATAGAATATTGTAAAATAAAAATAAAATTGGCTTCTCACCTTATCCAGAGCCCTTAACTTGGCTCTGAGTGCATCAGCAAATGTGGCAATTCAGGGTGTCACAACCCTTCTTTATAGCAGCATGGATAAATCTTCAGACTTGTTTAAAAATTAGTAAACATTTATTATATTCAAATAAAAAATGAAAAATGAATAAAAGAATATATACAAAGTTTTCGGACACTTGGACGTGTTTGTATATATTCTTTTATTCATTTTTCATTTATTATTTGAATTGTCTTATTGCAATGCATGTATTTATTTTGTTAGATAACTTGATAGAGAACATGTATTAACAAGATACACAACTTCTAATGCAGTTGCCTTTCTCTGTGATTGCTTTATGTTTGCAAGTTTCAGTTTTATATTAATTATGTTGCTTTGCAAACCGTATTGGTATGGATTACAGATATTTCTGCCCTTTCTGGTCTCGGCTCTTAATAATTGGCAACTCTATGAACAGATTGATTGTTCATTAGGACCAAAAGAATGAAGAAATGTAGAAATGTAACTCAACAGCGGTGGGAAAAATGATTGCGGTAATGCCGCCATAGGAATCTCACACTTGTTTTTGTTTGCTAATGTTTTCTGAACTTTGACTTGTATCTCGTTTGCGTTCTACAAGAAGAAGAAGACTTGTAAAGTTAGAATTGAATAAGGGAAAAATTAATCCATTAACAGGTTGACAAATCTTATTGTAGTTTATTGAATAGAGATGAACAAAGAATCTGGACACAAAGCATGGAGGGTGCAAACACGATGCAACAGGCTTTGTTATTATTGTGTCAAATAGAGTTAAAAAAAATTGCCGCATCTGACGTGTTTTGCAGTCACAAATATAAAGGCCTTTCTCATGGTATAAAAAAAATATCTTTTGATATCTGTAAGTAAGTCCTTTACGTTTCTGACAGCCAGTATTCCACCCTCCATGCCGTGAGCCCCAAATTTTAGTTTGTCTCTATTGACTTACTGCCTGATGAAGTTTTTGGGAGTTTTGGGTAGGTGGAGATATCTTGGACATATACACCGTCTCTAACATAGAAACATAGAAACATAGAATGTGACGGCATAGAAACATAGAAACATAGAATGTGACAGCAGATAGGAACCATTCGGCCCATCTCGTCTGCCCAATTTTCAAAATACTTTCATTAGTCCCTGGCCTTATCTTATAGTTAGGATAGCCTTATGCCTATCCCACGCATGCTTAAACTCCTTTACTGTGTTAACCTCTACCACTTCAGCTGGAAGGCTATTCCATGCATCCACTACCCTCTCAGTACAGTAATACTTCCTGCACTTAGAAAGCAAATTTGTGGCAACTAGAGCAAGGGGTATTTCCTAATAAGCACTAGACATGTACATTTGACAAGGAGTCAATTTGTCCAGGAAAAAAACCTTTTCGATTTGTATTTACACAAATCGATTTATCCAAAAACCTTTTGCCCAGTAGGAAAATAAGTTAACCAAACACAAAACAAATGAAACCACTGCGTCTATCAAAAACAAATTGGAAGATTTTTGTTTAAATGAATCAATTCATGTCAAACAAATCAATTTGTTTCAAGATGAATGCAACAACTGCATGTCTAATATACACATACATATTTTGATTATAATTCCTTGACTTGACAGCTTAACAAAAAGTATAGGTCCCCTTTTTGTGTGTACAATAATGGCTGCAATTTACCCAATAATTCTCCTAATGTCGTACCATTTTTTTCACTAAAGTGAGAATTCAAAGTGAGTTCAGAAGGAAATTGAAATAATACCAATGAATACAATATTGACAAATGCAGTAAATTGTCTGTAGTGTAGAGAATAGAAGCTATACATATAAAAACACATTTACATTTGTTATAATTCAAGTACAACGATTGTTATTGGAGTGTGTGCTTCTTTGGATGTTGCAAAGATGTTTTTAAAGTAAATTATTGGAAATTTAAACTCTTTTACAGGGAGTGCAGAATTATTAGGCAAATGAGTATTTTGACCACATCATCCTCTTTATGCATGTTGTATTACTCCAAGCTGTATAGGCTCGAAAGCCTACTACCAATTAAGCATATTAGGTGATGTGCATCTCTGTAATGAGAAGGGGTGTGGTCTAATGACATCAACACCATATATCAGGTGTGCATAATTATTAGGCAACTTCCTTTCCTTTGGCAAAATGGGTCAAAAGAAGGACTTGACGGGCTCAGAAAAGTCAAAAATAGTGAGATATCTTAAGAAAAAGGAAGAAAAAATCCCTAGAACAGGGATAGATTCAGTGTGTCCAGTTTATATCTCGAAAGGGGATAACCCTTATAATGTTTAACGAAAAAAGGAGAAAGTGTAGACTTCAGACAAAATGTCTTAGAGAACACTTGTGAGATATAGAACTGAATTGTCTGCCACTGTAGTATTGAAAATAAAAAATATATTTAATCGGTATACGGAACCATGAACAATATAAAACGAACAAACAAGAAAAAAAAAGGTGAGTGAAAAATATAAATAAACCCACTCAAAAAACAGGGGGGAGGATAGATAATGAGGATGGAGTCAAGCTCAACTCCCAGTCCTACTGCCAGTTTCTGGAAGACACCTTCTTCAAGCAGTGGTACAGGAAGAAGTCTGCATCCTTCAAGAAAAACATGATTTTCATGCAGGACAATGCTCCATCACACGCATCCAAGTACTCCACAGCGTGGCTGGCAAGAAAGGGTATAAAAGAAGAAAATCTAATGACATGGCCTCCTTGTTCACCTGATCTGAACCCCATTGAGAACCTGTGGTCCATCATCAAATGTGAGATTTACAAGGAGGGAAAACAGTACACCTCTCTGAACAGTGTCTGGGAGGCTGTGGTTGCTTCTGCACGCAATGTTGATGGTGAACAGATCAAAACACTGACAGAATCCATGGATGGCAGGCTTTTGAGTGTCCTTGCAAAGAAAGGTGGCTATATTGGTCACTGATTTGTTTTTGTTTTGTTTTTGAATGTCAGAAATGTATATTTGTGAATATTGAGATGTTATATTGGTTTCACTGGTAAAAATAAATAATTGAAATGGGTATATATTTGTTTTTTGTTAAGTTGCCTAATAATTATGCACAGTAATAGTCACCTGCACACACAGATATCCCCCTAAAATAGCTATAACTAAAAACAAACTAAAAACTACTTCCAAAAATATTCAGCTTTGATATTAATGAGTTTTTTGGGTTCATTGAGAACATGGTTGTTGCTCAATAATAAAATTAATCCTCAAAAATACAACTTGCCTAATAATTCTGCACTCCCTGTATACTTAATAAAAAATGTACACATAGATGAACTGGCGTTCTATTATTCTCCTTCTGCCCTGCAAAGCCAATTTCATTTACTATTTCCTTTGTATCAATCAATAATAAGGCAAAAGAACAATTGGAATCTAGTCAGTAGGTTCCCACCGAGTTTTGCAAGAGAAAAAAAAATGCACCTGAAGTTAACAGCTAATAGTGTCATATATAGGGAAATTAGTACTTAGAAAAGATAATTTTTTGTCACATTACTGTAAAACTGGAATTAGCTCTCAATGCTAAATGTTTATAACAGATAATCCACTATCAAATATTGAGCCTTCCAACCATTCCAATTTTGGTGGGGACGGTCCCCAAAAAGTCAAGCGCAAACTCATCATTAGATGTACTCGTACTACTCTAGGACCATGTCACAGCCACTGAAACAGGCATTAATGCTAGACTAACCTGCCAGAAATTCCGGCAGACCCACCTCCGTTCCAGGTGGGCCACGCCCTTTCAGCGATACCATTGACACAATTTGTGTCACTAGCTTTACCCCTTTTAGCCAGCATCCAGATTCATGGGACCTTGATGTTGAGGCTATGAAATGTGTCTGCATAAGAACTCCTTCCTAAGGATGGGAAACTTAGTGTTGGTGATAGCTGATGTTTCCTGGGTAACCACACAATAGGGTTAGAATCGCCCACTCAGAGCAAATGGAACAAAAAAAGGAACATGACTCTATAAAAACGACTCCGTTTCATTTGGCCCTCTATTCTTTTTTTGTTGTTTTCCAGTTCTTCACAGCAGTTAAGAAGGGAGATTTTTTTTTCCTGGAGACCAAGAAAGCAGCACATATACAAAAACGATTCCCTGTGTCTACCATTTAGTTACCAGGTATTTGACCTAAGCTTTCCAGTCTCGAGGAAAGGACAGTGGTACATGAAGTGCACACATAGAGATAGAGGAGGGGTTACTGCAGTACCTAAACATCTAAATAAAACTGCTAACCTTGCACCCATTTGCTCAAATCCATGTAGAAAATTAATTAGATGTTAAATATGCGCAAGGAGTGCTATATACAATTGTGACAAACTCCCCTTTTTAAGGGAGTTTGCCATGAGTTTTTGGAAGGACCTGCTTGCCAGCCTCCTACCCTGGGACTATGGGCCCTGTGATAACCCATGCTCAAAAGTACTGTTTCTGCCCTTTGGACTTTTAACTGGAACAGATTAAAACATGTGGCGGCGGCCATCTTAAATTGTCCAGCAGTGTTTTGTCGTCCAGTGTATGGAACTGTTTTGGGCATGGGACCATGTGCACGGTGGGGCAAAAAATAAGACTTCCAGGAAATTCCTGAACCCCTGAACCGATCTGGGTGATTTTTGGATATGTTGTTCACCCAGATCGGGGCTATCAGGTGTTGTATTTTGGGGTACTTTTTGGGGTTTGTAAAAATGTATGTTTTTTCTGCTTAGAGTTAATTGAGTTAGTCCATTGTCTTCGTTAATTGTATCACAGGCAGAGGGGAGGGATTGTGTACACTGTTTGGGAGTGTCTGAATGTAAACCTCTGTTTTTATTGGTTTGCATGTTTTGTATTCGGTGCCCAACTAGGTCCACCTGGGCTTCGCCTTTGCTGTAAAACTTGTATAAAAGACCAGTGTGTGCCATTAAACTTTCTGTTCCTGCTAACACTCCAAAACTGTGTGTCGTCCTGTTATTGGAGGGAAAGAAGATTTGCTCCTGTGTCTGCTGTTCCAGCTTGCAGGAGATTCAATGGGGAAAGTCCTTGTAAGGACTGGAGCTAATTCCCCATTCAGTTCCAGAGTTTCCAGGACTGAGTGTCGTCCATTGCCTGGAGGTGTTAGAGCTAACTCCCCATTCGGCTCCAGGAAGGAGCGGTTCCAGGGCCCCAGTCAAGCTACGGCGACTTAGGGCAAGAAGTGCTGCGGTTTGTCCGCTGTTCCTGCTACGCTCTCTGGACTAGGAGAGGTCTACCCACTGGAAGCTGGATCCTGGTCTTGGGTCCAGGTTGGGTGGAGGACTGCGAGACCCCAACCAAGCTGCGGCGGTTCGTGGGGTCTACTGTAGTTATGGTGTTCCAGTACAGTGATTATGGTACTCGCATGTACTAGGAAGCAGCGATAGACGGAGGTACCCGGTCAGGGTGCCAGGCAGTCCGTAACAACAATTTATTTGAATGACCAAAAAAAAAAAAAAACTTTTGGGTTTCCCCTATGTCCAAACAAAAGTGAAGGGCATTTTTGCATTGACAATGGGAGAACCCAAAACATTACTTTATTTTTGATCCTTTAAATTAATTGTATGTAGCACTTCTTGTGCACATTTAGCTTCTAGTTGCGTTTCCTTAATTTCTTTATTTTCTGTGCATGAAGTGCATGAGGAAGCAAGTTGTATGACAGAGTGCTGTGAATGGGTATATTTCATGTAAATTCTTCCTGTATATTACAGCCCTGAGAACAGAGAGCGTCTTCCCAATTACTAATTAAAGTCTACACCTGTGTATAAAGTATTCAATTTTAGAATTTGTTACTAGTCATTTTATTTAGTGAATCAACTCTGTTTTTTTTTGTTTTTTGTTTTTTTACTAAAGTGAGACTTCAAGGTGAATTCCCAGTGCATTTCAAATGAAGGGACAATATATATATAGTTTTTTTTTTACCTTAAATTTGAAATTCACTAGAGTTCTATCTTAAATAACCCTGAATGTGTCAGAGAGCTGCATTTGCTTGTGGGAATGTTTATTACCATTTAAAATGTTGGTCATTAAAAAAATAATAATAATTATACCATAACAATAAATAGGAAAGTTATTATTTTTTTTTGCCTATTTTCATGTTATTTAATCTGTTTTGTATGAGCATACAAAAGAATTATGACAGCTGGGTTTTTGGTGTTTTTTTTCCAAGAGTTCCTGCAGGCAGCTAGAGCTGCTTCCAGCTGACTGTCAGACAGGTTGTTTTCCCCATTCCTTCTTGTTTTTAGAATTTTAATTTCTAACACAGTATGTGTCTATTGGTTTTTCAAAAAAATGATCGTACAGGATGCTTTAAACCAGAGATGGTCAATGTTAGTTCCCCAGCAATTGTTGATCTACAAACTCCAAGATTGTTTGCCAGCACATTAAGCCTGTCAACGCACTATGGTAGTTGTATTTCTACAGCACCTTTTTCCAACCCTGCTTTAGACCCATACCTCCCAATAGTCCCAAGTTTAGTTGTATAGTCCCAAATTCATGCTCATTTCTAGGACACCAGAAACCAAGTCCTCATACAATGCCAGGTAGATATGCCCCTGTTCTTTGAAGGGGACCATCCCCTTTTTGGGTGGGTTAGTCTTTTGGCATCACCATTTACTTAACCCACAGCATACATCCCCATTCCACATTCATACCTCCCAATATTTGGAGGTATTTAGACCCACTGGAAGGAAAAATGGGTTAAATCAAATAACATCAGCTGCTTGTCTATTGATTTATTTTCCTAAAACAACAGATTTGTTTTGATTATGTTAGAAAAACATCTTTGCGTCCAGATATTGCTTTAAGTTGGTGGGTAAATCGAGCTTGTGTCGATACTTTGATTTCAGTTTCACATCTAAAATTGTCTTTTAATTCCTGCTGATTTGTTTGTGACATGATTAAATGGTATGACTTGGCAGGACTCCACTCTCGGAGCTCGAGGCACAGAGAATCTTTACTTCATTAAAGATTAAGATGTTTTGCTCACCTAAAACATATTAAATTGGCAGGTAATTACAAAAAAAAAAGAAGAAGATGGGGACTTGAGGGCTGTAAAGAGTGAAGGCCACTAGTAGGTCAGTTTAGATTGTTCCTGTCAACTTCTTAATTTTTCAGATCATTTCTTTCCTCCTCCCCTTAATTATTCATCAAAATCTATGACAAGTAAGCACAGCAGACGACAGGTGTCACTTTCGAAATGTTCTTCTCTGAAAACCTCGAGCACTTAGCTCCAGCTAGGCGAGGGGAGGAAATTACTCTCTGTGTCAAGAGCCTGGTGCAGAGTTCGTAAAAATTTTTGTGCCATCATATTGACTAGTAATGTGATGACCATTCCATTTACTTCTGCGTCATACTATGTCGGTGCTGCATTCAGTCCTTAGAGATGTATCTTGCTTTCTGCCACCATGGGTTGTCATGACCAATAGCAGGGCATTTTATTTATAAACTAGAACCCAGGTTAGATCCTATTTATTACTAAGGATAAAAATATTTTTAAAAAAATTAAAAATCACGAATGGAACCCTTATGGGGTTATTTACAAAAAAATGTGGAAAACTGTTAAAGGGATTGCAAACAAGCTGTAATACAGAGGAGTTTTCTATCTTAGACGGAATTCGCAATCTCGGATCAAACAGGAAATGTAGCAGTAAGCATAGCACAGATACCAACTCGAACAAAGAATACAAACCTTACTCATCCAAACACCAAAACTAAATCTGATTTATTTGGTTTGTTCTTATCGTGGAACAACAAGTACATTTTATCAGCACACTGGATAAGAGCCCCTACAATACATACTTAGGGTATTGCATTATTATAAAATCATTTAAGTATGTAGGAAGAGAATTGTCTAGATGTGGACCTTTTTCTTGCAAAGAGACTTTCATTACCCTGTCATGTTGTCAGTTTGCATTTCAAAGGAATCAGAAATTGCTATCCTGACTTTAAAATAAGCATGGGGAAAAAGTATTTAATAGGCACAGTAAGAGAAAACAGAATTGACTGTCACTTGTTTGCTGTGATGGAATGACCATAAAGTGGTAAAAAAGAGATTTGTCACCAGCATGCAGAAATATTATTAGTGATTAGTTAACCCAAGGTAACCTAAATAGAATTCATATGCTGAAGAGAGAAATAAATTAGACATGGTGGTTTATTTAGTAAATTCAGTATCCTTACTAATTCATGGATTCAACTTCAGCAGCAATTAAAATTCAAAAAAACTTTTAGCTCTAAATTGCTTAATGCACTATAGAGCTAAAAGTTTGTGGACCTCTCTACTATTTATTGAGTTCAGATGTTTTCAACCTTAGCCATTGCTAACAATTGCAAAAAAAACAGCACATAACCATGAAATCTCCAACGACGAACATTGGCAGCACAATAGGTCGCACTCAGTAGCTCAATGAGTTATCCGTGGCACTGCCGTAGCATGCCACCTTTGCCACAATTCAGTTAATGAAATGTCTTCCCTACTTGATCTGTATCAGGCATCTGTAAGTACTACTATTGCGAAGTTGATGGCATCTAGGAGCAACAGCTGACCAGCAATGAAATGGTAGAGCACACATATTTACAGAGCAGTCGTGTTGAGTGCTGAAACATGTGACATGTATAATGTTGCTTATCATATGTTGCATCAACAGTTCCCTAACAGAACTGTGCATCGAGAGCTTCATGAAATTGGTTTCTATGGTTGAGCAATTGTTCACAAGCCTTACATCATCATGCGTAATACCATGTGTTGGCTGGAGTGAAACCTGCTCTCTGGAGTGAAGAATAATGTATGCTTTACTTATCAATACCATAGGTGTCCAGAATGTGGCCCTCAGGGCCACTAAAGAATTATGGAGACTGCAATTAACCAAAAGCTGAAGGGCAGTGATTAAACTTTAATGATGCAAGTGCTACTAAGTCATGTCTAATTCCTGAATTCTATTTAAGACGTACATTGTTATCTTTAGAAAAAAAAATTATGTCCTGGCTTCCTGTGCTTATTTTATGTAAAAATATTATTTAACTTATTTAAAGATTTGCTGAGTTATGGTTTGGGCTATAGCATTTCCACTTAGCCCGATTAGCCAATCTGGCAAATGTGGTGTGAGCTGGAGATGTATTTCTTTTTTCACTTTTGCTATTTAGTCCATGAGTTTGCAATGTCCTTGTGTAATGATATTGATGTTACAAAGTTTTGGAGTCCAGTAGCCAGATCAGCAATGTTTTCTGCCAGAGGTAGCCACTCGTTACCCAGGTGGTTGAGCCCCTGAGCCTTGAGTGGCCTTCTGGTCTTAAGCAGAGATGGGAGACTGGAACAGAGAGATGATAATCGTAGTGAGGCAAGCCGAGGTCAGTGGGAAGGAGAAGCAGCAAAGTCAAAACGGTCCAAAATCAGCAACAGGTAGGAGAAACAGGAACAAGCTTGATTAGAGAGTACAGGAACCACAATAATCTGGCAAAGGTACAGAGACAGGAAGTGGCTTTTATAGGCCAAGAACCAGACACATGACCAGACACAGCTGAAGAGACTTGTCACTGATACCAATGCTTATAGAGTCAAGGTTACCAGATCTCATGTACATTTGCAAAAGGCAGGGTGGTGTAGTGGTAAGGAAGAGGTTTAGCAGCATGTAAACCAGGGTTTGAAACCCAGCAGAGTCAGTTCCTCACACCTTGTCACCATTTCAAGTTTGGTGAATAAAACCCTTGGTAATTCTTAATTGTGATATTCGCTGCTGCTCCTCCAATGTCTTTACTAAGTTATTAGATATTGAGTTGACATCTTTATATAGGTTCTAGATGGGTTACGTTTAGACTTTAATTGTATCTAGTCATGTTATTGTTTAGTTTGTGTCTCAGCCTAAACTGCTAATGTGTCTATTATAGCATACCATAGTAAGAAGTAACAGAAATGTAACCAGGATGGTGCCAATATAATAAGTACTTTCTAACAATCAGTATACACAGTTATAATGAAGAAGATGGAACCTAGAAGCAATGCTCTGCACTCATTATTCATTAAATGTGGAGAAAATAGAAGAGTATACAATAAGTGAAGTATAGAATAGAGACAAAGAGTTTATAGAAAGCAAGAAGTCATGAGAACCTCTCAGTAAAAGACCTACAGAAAAGGGAAGGTGACATTGAAACAAAAGAAAAAAAGAGTGCTTATTATAAATAAGATCGATAAAATTGGGTCATATGCCGGGAATCAGTTTGCAATTGTAAGGAAGAATTGCTTCCGGGGTTCAGGAAGAAGCTGGAGTAATGATTGCACTGATAAAGGTTAGGGAATAATGGGAGGGTGATACGGTCAGATATGGTGTGCTGTGAGGGATGAGTAAAGGATTGGATTAGGGAGTGACGGGGAAGGTGAAAGAGGTAAAGCTTTAGAAGTTTTAGAAGTGTGTGGAAGGATGAAAGAGGAGTCGAGTGCTCCTTTAAATGTATATTAAAGGTTTATCAGTTGACATCACAATCCAGTTCAGTTCAGGCACAGCCAAGGCACACATGTCACTTGAAGAGGAGAAAGGGAATCAATCTTTCAGTATCTCCTCCTCAATTCACTATGTTCCACGGCAGAAAAGGGCAGGGCTTATAACAATGATACACCGAAAACCAAGATGGAGAAGCCCAGTTCCAGAATAGAGGCAAACACAGCAGTGGGGATTTCTACATTTATTTATTTTTTTACCAAGCCTCACAAACACATTTGTTAAATATAGAGAATGAGTAAAAATTATATTAAAAAAATCTTAAAACCTTACAGTTCCCCTATAAATAGTCATGACAATAGACAAACCCTATATTAACATTTCTACTAAACATATCTATTTAAAACCCAGTGGCTGCCGCTGTTGTCACTGTTTTTATTAGTGTTAGTGCATGCGAACGTGCCTTTTCAGCTCAGAGGTTCTCCTGACTTCATTTGTGTTCTTTGTACGTTTCACTTTGACTTTATAGCATATGTAATTAAATGGTCCTACAATTTTTGCCAGAGCAGAGGATTGAACCGGGATCATTCTTCTTTAAATTAAGTTTTAAAACAGCTCAAGCATTCTCATCCTTCAAGGCTGGATTAAAGGTCCCTGCTCACAAATTTATAAGGAATAACGGTTTCTTAGCAATTCCCCGCTCCACTCACAGGCTCCTATAAATCTTTCATAGAGTCTGCCTCGGATTTAGATTGTAAATTTTTATTTAATAGTGGGAAACTGTAATGTGACCTCCTTGAGCACAAACCAAGAGGCTAATCTGTTCTACTGTCCGCACTACTCTTTTAATTGTTTATATTAGCTCATCTCTCAATAAAAAGTTGCACACCGCACCCTTTTACTCATTAGTTGTAAATTGGGGCTAGTTTGCCGACGGGACGCACGCACGCTCTGGCAGTGTCGCTGTTAAGGTGATATCATGAAATTAGAGCACGAGCAATGTAAAGTAGAAAAAAAAACATAATAACTTTGAAACAGAGATTAATTATGTTGCCCTGTGTGTGTTATTACACCCTGTATATACAGAGAAACACAATCAAACGAAATGCAATTTGCCGTCTGAGTCTTCTGGCTTTCTCCCTCCCTTCCCCTCGCCCTCCTCCTTCTGGTTCCCGTTGACGCGTTTAATTTATTAGCTTTACAGAAACTGTCTCGCTGGTATTACTTAACATAATTCTTTCTTATTAAGCGAGGAGAGTACATTTGTTAGCTCTGCCCAGACGCTAGTGCTTTGCCTTTTACATCATCAGCCATGAAATCTGCTTCTTGATCCTCTGCTTACTGCTGGCCTTCATATCTCTGACCCCCGGGGCAAGATGCAGAGAGAGAGAGAAAACTGGCAGCAAGAGTGATACCCTTTTAGTGAGATAGGAAAAGCGCATGAAAGAAAGAAAAAAAAAGTCACAGGAGAAAGTGAGAGTGAGCTGGAGTAAGGAGATTGCAGGAGTAATAAAATGTGAGACACTACAAACGAATATGAGAGTCAGAATGGTTGTGAATAAACCTTTGTCATAAGATGCCTGATCTTTGTCTAGTTATAATACCATTAGGTCATCCTAGGATACTGCCAAGGGCCAATGGAATGGGTAGAAATGTCCTCGAATCACTGGAACTGTGGGTCCTCTTCCTCTTCTTCTCTTTGAAAATATGTGGGCATCAGCAATCGAGCAAGACATATCTCAGGCAAAAAAATACTATCTTGGATACTTGTTCATTATATATATTCATCCATCTACGATTGCTTGGAGCAAATAATTATGTAACCATTACAAGGAAGGCCTAGATTTCTTTCTCAATCCATGATCTTTATTATCCGATTTTCCAAAAAGGCAATGGAAGAGCAGAGAAGGTATGAATAATCCTCGGACAGATTTGGAATCCAATTACCTTTCAAGATTCTCTGTCAATTCTATACAAGAGGGAAAGATGGAGAAAAGTCTCTATCATTTTTATTGATAATGGGTCACAATGACTGCAATCAATCAACAGCCAGATTCATTTAATGGACTCTTGGGTAATGTCTTAAGCCATCAGTGGAAAGAAGGAGATGAGTAAGTCGTATCTTTCCAAACTCTATAGCAGTGAAGAGGTTAAAGAGATATAAGGCATTTCAAGACTTGGACATGGGTTTGCTGGGTATGGAAGACCATCACTGCATCATTACTTGATGTTTAACCCTGATCACTGGGGTAGTGAAGTACAGCATTGCAGACAGACATCTACAGAAGAAGAACTACAATGCCTGAAACAACAAATAAATGAGTATTGATAGTATAGATGAGATAGCAAATACTGACAATATAAAAGAGCAAAAGCAGAGATAGCTAACCCTAGGCCATGCAGCTACTGCAAAATACATTATACATAATGACCGTAACCTGATCAAGCATCATGGGAAATGTAGTCTGCAATAGTTTCCTTACCAAAGGCAAGCTATCTATGCTTGTATAGATGGAAGTAGAAAAAGAGATAAGCTGCATTAGTCTGCAAAAAGAAAGTCAATCAGTCTATTAGTCAAGGCCTGATAATCGGGTTAATAATGCTTGGAAAAAACATTCATCAGACAAAGCCAAAGGCAGTAAACATATTCAACAAAGAGAGGGACAAATGCTGAGATTTCACAGATTATTTTTTATTTATTTTTTACCAATAAAGGCATATTAACAAGCTTTAATCCTATTTGGTCTATCCTTAAAAGGCTTTGCAAGTCTTCAAGTCAGCTTTCACCAAAGGCAAGATAGTTGCAAATTATTTACAAAGTGATTTATTAGGAATGAGTCACATTGCTCAGCTTGGCTTAAGTTCGATAGGACTAGAAAAATAATGGGTCTTACTTTTATAAGTATAGCAATTATCAAGCTCTGACTTGTATCTATTGTATTCAGCTGAGCTGCACTGTTTGTCAAGCCAGGGATATCTGTAAAAATAAATTAAGTAACAAAATACAAAAATATATTAAAAAATTAGCATGGGACCCAGACAAAGAAGCCAGTAAAAAACACAAACAGGGGTCACCAAGATCCCCTATCAATCAGAGGAGACCCTATCTAAGGACGCCCTTGCACAACAAAGTAGGATTAATAATAAAAAAAGAGTACCCCCACATGCTCGCACCTTATCATGTGTAGACCTTATTTCTCCCGACTAAAAAGAACTGAGTTTTTCGCAGTTCTGCCTTCTCTAAACGTATTGCCCTGCCCCTGTTCCATTGGGCTGCAGATTCAAAGAACACTATAGAACAGGGGTTCCCAACCCAGTACTTAGGTACCCCCTACCAGTCCAGGATTTAGGGATTACCCTGTTGTGTCTAAAGTGTTTTTTTTTTCTAAAAACACCTTAGACACAACTTGGTAATCCTTAAATCCTGGACTGGTAGGGGGGTTCTTGAAGACTGGGTTGGAAACCACTGCTATAGAATATGTATCTCTATCCCTGTAGCCCATTATTGTAGCTCTCTATACTTTCATGATATAAAACGCTAGTGCATTTACAAGATGGCTTTGCGTACCCACTTATGTCATCAGACACGATAAGGCAAAAAGTTTATTTACAGAAAGTCTTGGTTTGGCTTCAGGAGCTGCTAGTCAATCCTAAGCCTTTAATATATATCCAATGCATTCAACTCACGGTACCTCTGTCAAAGGCATATTTCACCATAAACACTGGTAGTTTAATACTATATATGCTGTTGTCTCTTATACAGAGAAAACATTATTTAGCAGGATTCTGAAGGATTCTGGCAAATAAATAAGCTTTCCTAGTAATTCAAAACTGATTAGAAAAAAGGTTTGAAACTATTTATCTGTAGAAGGCACTGTTAAAATCTTTAGGAATGTTTGTAGTTGAATACATTAAAAAGTTTTTCTAACAGTATAGAAAGCTTAATAAATAGAGGCTTTAGTAGGTTATTACTTTCTAATATGCATCCCACTTTTTGGTGTTTATGAACAGATGATGAGGATATAAATTATCAAGAACTAAAAGTGAAAGCTTGTAAATTAATATGAAAAGTGCATACAATCTCTACAATCTTCCGCAATACCACAACCTTCCACACAACTTTCAGATGATGATTTACAATCTAAATTGATTTTTTTTTTTTTTAATGCTGACTCATGGAAAACTAAAGGTTCTGCTTTGTCATGTCGTTCTACCACCAATACAAATAACTCATCCCTTAACACAAATTATAGATTCCTAAATACAATCCTGATATATTTCACCCCTGATATTCCCTTTCTAACTTTTCTTGTCAATATTTCACTGAAGCTTGTAGACTACACACTTGCATGTTCTAGAGATGTAGTAAACAGCCTGAGTGCTTTTGTAACCTTATCAATGATACAAGTCTATTAGCATTAAAAAACAGGCCGACACTGACGGACGACTAACATAAGGAACAAAAACACACATCACCCAGAGAAGCCTTCACAAGGAAACGCTGCGCTCTGTTACCTGGAAATGTTTATTTCACAAAAGTTGCCAGAAGTTGGTAGTTCCCAATTAAAAAAGGGTTTCTGCTAATTCTGTATCTAGCATTGTCAGATGCTTCTAATTCTTTATGCAGGAATGTTCATTACTGCTAATTCGTATAATATATAGAATTGTTAATGAATATACGCATGATTAAATATTTCTTCCCTGCGTTTTGCATTTTATTTTCACAATCACCTGGAGCTTTCCAAATGGTTCTTTTACGTCTTAACCCCTTAAGGACACATGACATGTGTGACATGTCATGATTCCCTTTTATTCCAGAAGTTTGGTCCTTAAGGGGTTAAAGGGATACTCTAAGCATCATAACTGCAAGCATCATAATACCCTAGCATCATACCACGTTAATGGGGCAAAACATTTTGTTATTGTGTGCTTCCTACCTGGGACATGCCAGGCACTGAGCCTTTTATCATGCTTGCATCCGACTTCTGC